>NW_027094872.1:0-47137 GCF_029207755.1 Chamaea fasciata | reverse complement strand
GCCCAGGTGCCTGATGTCAGTTTGTAGGAGGACTTTGGCCCTCCAAGAGAAGCCAGGCTTCCTCCTTGGGGCAGCTTGCATCTGGAAGAAATGCTGTTCCGTTCGGGACTGTAGGTGGCTGGAGCAGGGTGCCCGGCTGAGGCAGTTGGGCACAAAGGATGGCCTGTTTCCAGGGGTAAGTAAGGTCAGCTGCCCAGGTGCCTGATGTCAGTTTGTAAGAGGCCTTTGGCCCTCGATGGGAAGTCAGGTTTCCTGCTTGTGGCAGCTTGCATCTGGAAGAAATCCTATTCCGTTCGGGATTGTAGGTGGTCGAAGCTGTGGGACCGGCAGAGGGAGTTGGGCACAAAGGATGGCCTGTTTCCAGGGGTAAGTAAAGGCAGCTGCCCAGGTGCCTGATGTCAGTTTGCAGGTGGCTATTGGTCCTCCAAGGGAAGCAAGTCTTCCTGTTCAAGGCAGCTTGCATCTGGAAGAAATGCTGTTCCGTTCGGGATTGTAGGTGGCCGAGCCCAGTTGCCCGGCTAAGAGAATTGGGCACAAAGGATGTCCTGTTTCCAGAAGTAAGTAAACTCAGCTGCCCAGGTGCCTGATGTCAGTTTGTAGGAGGCCTTTGGCCCTCCATGGGAAGCCAGGCTTCCTGCTTGTGGCAGCTTGCATCTGGAAGAAATCCTGTTCCGTTCGGGATTGTAGGTGGGCGAGGCCTAGTGCCCGGCAGAGGGAGTTGGGCACAAAGGATGGGCTGTTTCCAGGGGTAAGTAAAGTCAGCTGCCCTGGTGCCTGATGTCAGTTTGTAGGAGGCCTTTGGCCCTCCAAGGGAAGCTAGTCTTCCTGTTCAAGGCAGCTTGCATCTGGAAGAAATCCTGTTCCGTTCGGGATTGTAGGTGGCCGAGGCCAGTTGCCGGGCTGAGGGAGTTGGGCACAAAGGATGGCCTGTTTCCAGGGGTAAGTAAAGTCAGCTGCCCAGGTGCCTGATGTCAGTTAGTAGGAGGCCGTTGGCCCTCCAAGTGAAGCGACGTTTCCAGCTTGTGGCAGCTTGCATCTGGAAGAAATCCTGTTCCGTTCGGGATTTTAGGTGCCAGAAGCTGTGGGCCTGGCTGAGGGAGTTGGGCACAAAGGATGGCCTGTTTCCAGGGGTAAGTAAAGTCAGCTGCCCAGGTGCCTGATGTCAGTTTGTAGGAGGCCTTTGGCCCTCCAAGTGAAGCCGCGTTTCCAGCTTGTGGCAGCTTGCACCTGGAAGAACTCCGGTTCCGTTCTAGATTGTAGGTGGCCGAGGCCAGGTGCCCGGCAGAGGAAGTTGGGCACAAGGGATGTCCTTCTTCCAGGAATAAGTAAAGTCAGCTGCCCAGGTGCCTGATGTCAGTTTGTAGGAGGCCTTTGGCCCTCCAAGGGAAGCTAGTCTTCCAGCTTGTGGCAGCATGCATCTGGAAGAAATCCTGTTCCGTTCGGGATTGTAGGTGGGCGAGGCCTGGTGCTTGGCTGAGGGAGTTGGGCACAAAGGATGGGCTGTTTTCAGGGGTAAGTTAAGTCAGCTGCCCAAATGTCTGATGTCAGTTTATAGGAGGCCTTTGGCCCTCCAAGGGAAGCTAGTCTTCCTGTTAAAGGCAGCTTGCATCTGGAAGAAATCCTGTTCCGTTCGGGATTGTAGGTGGCCGAGGCCAGGTGCCCGGCAGAGGGAGTTGGGCACAAAGGATGGGCTGTTTCCAGGGGTAAGTAAAGTCAGCTGCCCAGGTGCCTGATGTCAGTTTGTAGGAGGCCTTTGGCCCTCCATGGGAAGCCAGGTTTACTGCTTGTGGCAGCTTGCATCTGGAAGAAATCCTGTTCCGTTCGGGATTGTAGGTGGCCGAGGCCAGGTGCCCGGCAGAGGGAGTTGGGCACATGTGATGGCTGGTTTCCAGGGGTAAGTAAGGTCAGCTGCCCAGGTGCCTGATGTCAGTTTGTAGGAGGCCTTTGGCCCTCCATGGGATGACAGGCTTCCAGTTTGTGGCAGCTTGCATCTGGAAGAAATCCTGTTCCGTTCAGGATTGTAGGTGGCCGAGGCCTGGTGCCCGGCAGAGGGAGTTGGGCACAAAGGATGGCCTGTTTCCAGGGGTAAGTAAAGTCAGCAGCCCAGGTGCCTGATGTCAGTTTGTAGGAGGCCTTTGGCCCTCCAAGGGAAGCTTGTCTACCAGCTCGTGGCAGCTTGCATCTGGGAGAAATCGTGTTCCGTTCGGGATTGTAGGTGGGCGAGGCCAGGTGCCCTGCAGAGGGAGTTGGGCACAAAGGATGGGCTGTTTCCAGGGGTAAGTAAAGTCAGCTGCCCAGGTGCCTGATGTCAGTTTGTAGGAGGCCTTTGGCCCCCCAAGTGAAGCCACGTTTCCAGCTTGTGGCAGCTTGCATCTGGAAGAACTCCGGTTCCGTTCGGGATTGTAGGTGGCCGAGGCCATCTGCCCGGCAGAGGGAGTTGGGCACAAAGGATGTCTTGTTTCCAGGGGTAAGTAAAGTCATCTGCCCAGGTGCCTGATGTCAGTTTTTAGGAGGCCTTTGGCCCTCCATGGGAAGCCAGGCTTCCTGCTTGTGGCAGCTTGCATCTGGAAGAAATCGTGTTCCATTCGGGATTGTAGGTTGTCGGAGCTGGGTGCCCGGATGAGGGAGTTGGACACAAAGGATGGGCTGTTTCCAGGGGTAAGTAAAGTCAGCTGCCCAGGTGCCTGATGTCAGTTTGTAGGAGGCCTTTGGCCCTCCAAGTGAAGCCGCGTTTCCAGCTTGTGGCAGCTTGCACCTGGAAGAACTTTGGTTCCGTTCGGGATTGTAGGTGGCCGAGGCCATCTGCCCGGCAGAGGGAGTTGGGCACAAAGGATGTCTTGTTTCCAGGGGTAAGTAAAGTCATCTGCCCAGGTGCCTGATGTCAGTTTTTAGGAGGCCTTTGGCCCTCCATGGGAAGCCAGGCTTCCTGTTTGTGGCAGCTTGCATCTGGAAGAAATCGTGTTCCGTTCGGGATTGTAGGGGGCCGGAGCTGGGTGCCCGGATGAGGGAGTTGGACACAAAGGATGGGCTGTTTCCAGGGGTAAGTAAAGTCAGCTGCCCAGGTGCCTGATGTCAGTTTGCAGGTGGCTATTGGTCCTCCATGGAAAGCCCGGCTTCCAGCTTGTGGCAGCTTGCATCGGGAAGTAATACTGATCTGTTCGGGATTGCAGGTGGCCGAGGCCTGGTGCCCGGCAGAGGGAGTTGGGCACAAAGGATGGCCTGTTTCCAGGGGTAAGTAAAGTCAGCTGCCCAGGTGCCTGATGTCAGTTTGTAGGAGGCCTTTGGCCCTCCAAGGGAAGCTTGTCTTCCAGTTTGTGGCAGCTTGCATCTGGAAGCAATCCTGTTCCGTTCGGGATTGTAGGTGGGCGAGACCTGGTGCCCGGCAGAGGGAGTTGGGCACAAAGGATGGGCTGTTTCCAGGGGTAAGTAAAGTCAGCAGCCCAGGTGCCTGATGCCAGTTTGTAGGAGGCCGTTGGTCCTCCATGGGAAACCAGTCTTCCTGCTTGTGGCAGCTTGCATCTGGAAGAAATCCTGTTCCGTTCGGGATTGTAGGTGGCCGAGGCCAGGTGCCCGGCAGAGGGAGTTGGGCACAAAGGGTGGCCTGTTTCCAGGGGTAAGTAAAGTCAGCTGCCCAGGTGCCTGATGTCAGTTTGTAGGAGGCCTTTGGCCCTCCAAGTGAAGCCGCGTTTCCAGCTTGTGGCAGCTTGCATCTGGAAGAACTCCGGTTCTGTTCGGGATTGTAGGTGGCCGAGGCCAGGTGCCCGGCAGAGGGAGTTGGGCACAAAGGATGTCCTTTTTCCAGGGATAAGTAAAGTCAGCTGCCCAGGTGCCTGATGTCAGTTTGTAGGAGGCCTTTGGCCCTCCAAGGGAAGCTCGTCTTCCTGTTTAAGGCAGCTTGCATCTGGAAGAAATCCTGTTCCGTTCGGGATTGTAGGTTGCCGGAGCAGGGTGCCCGGCAGAGGGTGTTGGGCACAAATGATGGCCTGTTTCCAGGGGTAAGTAAAGTCAGCTGCCCAGGTGCCTGATGTCAGTTTGTAGGAGGCCTTTGGCCCTCCAAGTGAAGCCGCGTTTCAAGCTTGTGGCAGCTTGCATCTGGAAGAACTCCGGTTCCGTTCGGGATTGTAGGTGGCTGAGGCCATCTGCCCGGCAGAGGGAGTTGGGCACAAAGGATGTCCTGTTTCCAGGGGTAAGTAAAGTCATCTGCCCAGGTGCCTGATATCAGTTTTTAGGAGGCCTTTGGCCCTCCATGGGAAGCCAGGCTTCCTGCTTATGGCAGCTTGCATCTGGAAGAAATCGTGTTCCGTTTGGGATTGTAGGTGGCCGGAGCTGGGTGCCCGGATGAGGGAGTTGGACACAAAGGCTGGGCTGTTTCCAGGGGTAAGTAAAGTCAGCTGCCCAGGTGCCTGATGTCAGTTTGCAGATGGCTATTGGTCCTCCATGGAAAGCCAGGCTTCCAGCTTGTGGCAGCTTGCATCGGGAAGTAATACTGATCTGTTCGAGATTGCAGGTGGCCGAGGCCTGGTGCCCGGCAGAGGGAGTTGGGCACAAAGGATGGCCTGTTTCCAGGGGTAAGTAAAGTCAGCTGCCCAGGTGCCTGATGCCAGTTTGTAGGAGGCCTTTGGTCCTCCATGGGAAACCAGTCTTCCAGCTTGTGGCAGCTTGCATCTGGAAGAAATCCTGTTCCGTTCAGGATTGTAGGTGGCCGAGGCCCGGTGCCCGGCAGAGGGAGTTGGGCACAAAGGATGGCCTGTTTCCAGGGGTAAGTAAAGTCATCTGCCCAGGTGCCTGATGTCAGTTTGTAGGAGGCCTTTGGCGCTCCAAGTGAAGCCACGTTTCCAGCTTGTGGCAGCTTGCATCTGGAAGAACTCCTGTTCCGTTCGGGATTGTAGGTGGCCAAAGCTGTGGGCCCGGCAGAGGGAGTTGGGCACAAATGATGGCCTGTTTCCAGGGGTAAGTAAAGTCAGCTGCCCAGGTGCCTGATGTCAGTTTGTAGGAGGCCTTTGGCCCTCCAAGGGAAGCTTGTCTTCCTGTTCAAGGCAGTTTGCATCGGGAAGAAATCCTGTTCCGTTCGGGATTGTAGGTGGCCGGAGCTGGGTGCCCAGCTGAGGGAGTTAGGCACAAAGGATGGCCAGTTTCCAGGGGTAAGTAAAGTCAGCTGCCCAGGTGCCTGATGTCAGTTTGTAGGAGGCCTTTGGCCCTCCAAGGGAAGCTAGTCTTCCAGCTTGTGGCAGCTTGCATCTAGAAGAAATGCTATTTCGTTCGGGATTGTAGGTGGCCGAGGCCAGGTGCCCGGCAGAGGGAGTTGGGCACAAAGGATGGCCTGTTTAGAGGGGTAAGTAAAGTCAGCTGCCCACGTGCCTGATGTCAGTTTGTAGGAGGCCTATGGCCCTCCATGGGAAGCCACGTTTCAGCTTGTGGCAGCTTGCATCTGGAAGAACTCTGGTTCCGTTCGGGATTTTAGGTGCCAGAAGCTGTGGGCCTGGCTGAGGGAGTTGGGCACAAAGGATGGCCTGTTTCCAGGGGTAAGTAAAGTCAGCTGCCCACGTGCCTGATGTCAGTTTGTAGGAGGCCTTTGGCCCTCCATGGGAAGCCAGGCTTCCTGCTTGTGACAGCTTGCATCTGGAAGAAATCCTGTTCCGTTCAGGATTGTAGGTGGCCGAGGCCTGGTGCTTGGCAGAGGGAGTTAGGCACAAAGGATGGGCTGTTTCCAGGGGTAAGTAAAGTCAGCTGCTCAGGTGCCTGATGTCAGTTTGTAGGAGGCCTTTGGCCCTCCAAGTGAAGCCGCGTTTCCAGCTTGTGGCAGCTTGCACCTGGAAGAACTCCGGTTCCGTTCGGGATTGTAGGTGGCCGAGGCCAGGTGCCTGGCAGAAAGAGTTGGGCACAAAGGATGGGCTGTTTCCAAGGGTAAGTTAAGTCAGCTGCCCAAATGTCTGATGTCAGTTTATAGGAGGCCTTTGGCCCTCCAAGGGAAGCTAGTCTTCCTGTTAAAGGCAGCTTGCATCTGGAAGAAATCCTGTTCCGTTCGGGATTGTAGGTGGCCGAGGCCAGGTGCCCGGCAGAGGGAGTTGGGCACAAAGGATGGGCTGTTTCCAGGGGTAAGTAAAGTCAGCTGCCCAGGTGCCTGATGTCAGTTTGTAGGAGGCCTTTGGCCCTCCATGGGAAGCCAGGTTTACTGCTTGTGGCAGCTTGCATCTGGAAGAAATCCTGTTCCGTTCGGGATTGTAGGTGGGCGAGGCCAGGTGCCCGGCAGAGGGAGTTGGGCACATATGATGGCTGGTTTCCAGGGGTAAGTAAGGTCAGCTTCCCAGGTGCCTGATGTCAGTTTGTAGGAGGCCTTTGGCCCTCCATGGGATGACAGGCTTCCAGTTTGTGGCAGCTTGCATCTGGAAGAAATCCTGTTCCGTTCAGGATTGTAGGTGGCCGAGGCCTGGTGCCCGGCAGAGGGAGTTGGGCACAAAGGATGGCCTGTTTCCAGGGGTAAGTAAAGTCAGCAGCCCAGGTGCCTGATGTCAGTTTGTAGGAGGCCTTTGGCCCTCCATGGGAAGCCAGGCTTCCTGCTTGTGGCAGCTTGCATCTGGAAGAAATCGTGTTCCGTTCGGGATTGTAGGTTGTCGGAGCTGGGTGCCCGGATGAGGGAGTTGGACAGAAAGGATGGGCTGTTTCCAGGGGTAAGTAAAGTCAGCTGCCCAGGTGCCTGATGTCAGTTTGTAGGAGGCCTTTGGCCCTCCAAGTGAAGCTGCGTTTCCAGCTTGTGGCAGCTTGCATCTAGAAGAAATGCTATTTCGTTCGGGATTGTAGGTGGCCGAGGCCATCTGCCCGGCAGAGGGAGTTGGGCACAAAGGATGTCTTGTTTCCAGGGGTAAGTAAAGTCAGCTGCCCAGGTGCCTGATGTCAGTTTTTAGGAGGCCTTTGGCCCTCCATGGGAAGCCAGGCTTCCTGCTTGTGGCAGCTTGCATCTGGAAGAAATCGTGTTCCGTTCGGGATTGTAGGGGGCCGGAGCTGGGTGCCCGGATGAGGGAGTTGGACACAAAGGATGGGCTGTTTCCAGGGGTAAGTAAAGTCAGCTGCCCAGGTGCCTGATGTCAGTTTGCAGGTGGCTATTGGTCCTCCATGGAAAGCCCGGCTTCCAGCTTGTGGCAGCTTGCATCGGGAAGTAATACTGATCTGTTCGGGATTGCAGGTGGCCGAGGCCTCGTGCCCGGCAGAGGGAGTTGGGCACAAAGGATGGCCTGTTTCCAGGGGTAAGTAAAGTCAGCTGCCCAGGTGCCTGATGTCAGTTTGTAGGAGGCCTTTGGCCCTCCAAGGGAAGCTTGTCTTCCAGTTTGTGGCAGCTTGCATCTGGAAGCAATCCTGTTCCGTTCGGGATTGTAGGTGGGCGAGACCTGGTGCCCGGCAGAGGGAGTTGGGCACAAAGGATGGGCTGTTTCCAGGGGTAAGTAAAGTCAGCAGCCCAGGTGCATGATGCCAGTTTGTAGGAGGCCGTTGGTCCTCCATGGGAAACCAGTCTTCCTGCTTGTGGCAGCTTGCATCTGGAAGAAATCCTGTTCCGTTCGGGATTGTAGGTGGCCGAGGCCAGGTGCCCGGCGGAGGGAGTTGGGCACAAAGGATAGCCTGTTTCCAGGGGTAAGTAAAGTCAGCTGCCCAGGTGCCTGATGTCAGTTTGTAGGAGGCCTTTGGCCCTCTAAGGGAAGCTAGTCTTCCTGTTTAAGGCAGCTTGCATCTGGAAGAAATCCTGTTCCGTTCGGGATTGTAGGTTGCCGGAGCAGGGTGCCCGGCAGAGGGTGTTGGGCACAAATGATGGCCTGTTTCCAGGGGTAAGTAAAGTCAGCTGCCCAGGTGCCTGATGTCAGTTTGTAGGAGGCCTTTGGCCCTCCAAGGGAAGCTTGTCTTCCAGTTTGTGGCAGCTTGCATCTGGAAAAAATCCTGTTCCGTTCAGGATTGTAGGTGGCTGAGGCCTGGTGCCCGGCAGAGGGAGTTGGGCACAAAGGATGCGCTGTTTCCAGGGGTAAGTAAAGTCAGCAGCCCTGGTGCCTGATGTCAGTTTGTAGGAGGCCTTTGGCCCTCCAAGGGAAGCTTGTCTTCCAGCTCGTGGCAGCTTGCATCTGGGAGAAATCGTGTTCCGTTCGGGATTGTAGGTGGGCGAGGCCAGGTGCCCTGCAGAGGGAGTTGGGCACAAAGGATGGGCTGTTTCCAGGGGTAAGTAAAGTCAGCTGCCCAGGTGCCTGATGTCAGTTTGTAGGAGGCCTTTGGCCCCCCAAGTGAAGCCACGTTTCCAGCTTGTGGCATCTTGCATCTGGAAGAACTCCGGTTCCGTTCGAGATTGTAGGTGGCCGAGGCCATCTGCCCGGCAGAGGGAGTTGGGCACAAAGGATGTCTTGTTTCCAGGGGTAAGTAAAGTCATCTGCCCAGGTGCCTGATGTCAGTTTTTAGGAGGCCTTTGGCCCTCCATGGGAAGCCAGGCTTCCTGCTTTTGGCAGCTTGCATCTGGAAGAAATCGTGTTCCGTTCGGGATTGTAGGGGGCCGGAGCTGGGTGCCCGGATGAGGGAGTTGGACACAAAGGATGGGCTGTTTCCAGGGGTAAGTAAAGTCAGCTGCCCAGGTGCCTGATGTCAGTTTGTAGGAGGCCTTTCGCCCTCCAAGGGAAGCTAGTCTTCCAGCTTGTGGCAGCATGCATCTGGAAGAAATGCTGTTCCGTTCGGGATTGTAGGTGGCCGAGGCCAGGTGCCCGGCAGAGGGAGTTGGGCACAAATGATGTCCTGTTTAGAGGGGTAAATAAAGTCAGCTGCCCACGTGCCTGATGTCAGTTTGTAGGAGGCCTTTGGCCCTCCATGGGAAGCCAGGCTTCCTGCTTGTGTCAGCTTGCATCTGGAAGAAATCCTGTTCCGTTCAGGATTGTAGGTGGCCGAGGCCTGGTGCCTGGCAGAGGGAGTTGGGCACAAAGGATGGGCTGTTTCCAGGGGTAAGTAAAGTCAGCTGCCCAGGTGCCTGATGTCAGTTTGTAGGAGGCCTTTGGCCCTCCAAGGGAAGCTTGTCTTCCAGTTTGTGGCAGCTTGCATCTGGAAAAAAATCCTGTTCCGTTCAGGATTGTAGGAGGGCGAGGCCTGGTGCCCGGCAGAGGGAGTTGGGCACAAAGGATGGGCTGTTTCCAGGGGTAAGTAAAGTCAGCTGCCCAGGTGCCTGATGTCAGTTTGTAGGAGGCCTTTGTCCCTCCAAGGGAAGCTTGTCTTCCAGTTTGTGGCAGCTTGCATCTGGAAGAACTCCGGTTCCGTTCGGGATTGTAGGTGGGCGAGGCCTGGTGCTTGGCAGAGGGAGTTGGGCTAAAAGGATGGGCTGTTTCCAGGGGTAAGTTAAGTCAGCTGCCCAAATGTCTGATGTCAGTTTATAGGAGGCCTTTGGCTCTCCAAGGGAAGCTAGTCTTCCTGTTAAAGGCAGCTTGCATCTGGAAGAAATCCTGTTCCGTTCGGGATTGTAGGTGGCCGAGGCCAGGTGCCCGGCAGAGGGAGTTGGGCACATATGAATGCTGGTTTCCAGGGGTAAGTAAGGTCAGCTGCCCAGGTGCCTGATGTCAGTTTGTAGGAGGCCTTTGGCCCTCCATGGGATGACAGGCTTCCAGTTTGTGGCAGCTTGCATCTGGAAGAAATCCTGTTCCGTTCAGGATTGTAGGTGGCCGAGGCCAGGTGCCCGGCAGAGGGAGTTGGGCACAAAGGATGGCCTGTTTCCAGGGGTAAGTAAAGTCAGCAGCCCAGGTGCCTGATGTCAGTTTGTAGGAGGCCTTTGGCCCTCCAAGGGAAGCTTGTCTTCCAGCTCGTGGCAGCTTGCATCTGGGAGAAATCGTGTTCCGTTCGGGATTGTAGGTGGGCGAGGCCAGGTGCCCTGCAGAGGGAGTTGGGCACAAAGGATGGGCTGTTTCCAGGGGTAAGTAAAGTCAGCTGCCCAGGTCCCTGATGTCAGTTTGTAGCAGGCCTTTGGCCCTCCAAGGGAAACTAGTCTTCCAGTTTGTGGCAGCTTGCATCTGGAAGAAATCCTGTTCCGTTCGGGATTGTAGGTGGGCTAGGCCAGGTGCCCGGCAGAGGGAGTTGGTCACAAAGGATGGCCTGTTTCCAGGGGTAAGTAAAGTCAGCTGCCCAGGTGCCTGATGTCAGTTTGTAGAAGGCCTTTGGCCCTCCAAGGGAAACTAGTCTTCCAGTTTGTGGCAGCTTACATGTGGAAGAAATCCTGTTCCATTCAGGATTGTAGGTGGCCGAGGCCAGGTGCCCGGCAGAGGGAGTTGGGCACAAATGATGGCCTGTTTCCAGGGGTAAGTAAAGTCAGCTGCCCATCTGCCTGATGTCAGTTTGTAGGAGGCCTTTGGCCCTCCAAGCGAAGCAAGTCTTCCAGTGTGTGGCAGCTTGCATCTGGAAGAAATCCTGTTCCGTTTGGGATTGTAGGTGGCCGAGGCCAGGTGCCCGGCAGAGGGAGTTGGGCACAAATGATGGCCTGTTTCCAGGGGTAAGTAAAGTCAGCTGCCCAGGTGCCTGATGTCAGTTTTTAGGAGGCCTTTGGCCCTCCATGGGAAGCCAGGCTTCCTGCTTGTGGCAGCTTGATTCCGGAAGAAATCCTGTTCCGTTCGGGATTGTAGGCGGCCGGATCCGGGTGCCCTGCTGAGGGAGTTGGGAACAAAGGATGGCCTGTTTCCAGGGGTAAGTAAAGTCAGCTGCCCAGGTGCCTGATGTCAGTTTGTAGGAGGCCTTTGGCCCTCCATGGGAAGCCAGGCTTCCTGCTTGTGGCAGCTTGCATCTGGAAGAAATCCTGTTCCGTTCGGGATTGTAGGTGGCCGAGGCCTCGTGCCCGGCAGAGGGAGTTGGGCACAAATGATGGCCTGTTTCCAGGGGTAAGTAAAGTCAGCTGCCCAAGTGCCTGATGTCAGTTTGTAGAAGGCCTTTGGCCCTCTAAGGGAAGCTTGTCTTCCAGTCTGTGGCCGCTTGCATCTGGAAGAAATCCTGTTCCGTTTGGGATTGTAGGTGGCCGAGGCCAGGTGCCCGGCAGAGGGAGTTGGGAACAAAGGATGGCCTGTTTCCAGGGGTAAGTAAAGTCAGCTGCCCAGGTGCCTGATGTCAGTTTGTAGGAGGCCTTTGGCCCTCCAAGGGATGCAAGTCTTCCAGTTTGTGGCAGCTTGCATCTGGAAGAAATCCTGTTCCGTTCGGGATTGTAGGTGGCCGAGGCCAGGTGCCTGGCAGAGGGAGTTGGGCACAAAGGATGGCGTGTTTCCAGGGGTAAGTAAAGTCAGCTGCCCAGGTGCCTGAAGTCAGTTTGTAGGAGGCCTTTGGCCCTCCATGGGAAGCCAGGCTTCCTGCTTGCGGCAGCTTGCATCTGGAAGAAATCCTGTTCCGTTCAGGATTGTAGGTGGCCGGATACGGGTGCCCTGCTGAGGGAGTCGGGAATAAAGGATGGCCTGTTTCCAGGGGTAAGTAAAGTCAGCTGCCCAGGTGCCTGATGTCAGTTTGTATGAGGCCTTTGGCCCTCCATGGGAAGCCAGGCTTCCTGCTTGTGGCAGCTTGCATCTGGCAGAAATCCTGTTCCGTTCGGGATTGTAGGTGGCCGAGGCCAGGTGACCGGCAGAGGGAGTTGGGCACAGAGGATGGCCTGTTTCCAGTGGTAAGTAAAGTCAGCTGCCCAGGTGCCTGATGTCAGATTGCAGGTGGCAATTGTTCCTCCATGGGAAGCCAGGCTTCCTGCTTGTGGCAGCTTGCATCTGGAAGAAATCCTGTTCCGTTCGGGATTGTAGGTAGCCGGAGCCGGGTGCCCTGCTCAGGGAGTTGGGAGCAAAGGATGGCCTGTTTCCATGGGTAAGTAAAGTCAGCTGCCCAGGTGCCTGATGTCAGTTTGCAGGTGGCTATTGTTCCTCCATGGGAAGCCAGGCTTCCAGCATGTGGCAGCTTGCATCTGGAAGAAATCCTGTTCCGTTCGGGATGGTAGGTGGCCGAGGCCTGGTGCCCGGCATGGGGAGTTGGGCACAAAGGATGGCCTGTTTCCAGGGGTAAGTAAAGTCAGCTGCCCAGGTCCCTGATGTCAGTTTGTAGCAGGCCTTTGGCCCTCCAAGGGAAACTAGTCTTCCAGTTTGTGGCACCTTGCATCTGGAAGAAATCCTGTTCCGTTCGGGATTGTAGGTGGCCGGATCCGGGTGCCCTGCTGAGGGAGTTGTGAACAAAGGATGGCCTGTTTCCAGGGGTAAGTAAAGTCAGCTGCCCAGGTGCCTGATGTCAGTTTGTAGGAGGCCTTTGGCCCTCCATGGGAAGCCAGGCTTCCTGCTTGTGGCAGCTTGCATCTGGCAGAAATCCTGTTCCGTTCGGGATTGTAGGTGGCTGAGGCCTGGTGCCGGGCAGAGAGAGTTGGGCACAAAGGATGGCCTGTTTCCAGGGGTAAGTAAAGTCAGCTGCCCAAGTGCCTGATGTCAGTTTGTAGAAGGCCTTTGGCCCTCTAAGGGAAGGTAGTCTTCCAGTTTGTGGCAGCTTACATCTGGAAGAAATCCTGTTCCGTTTAGGATCGTAGGTGGCCGAGGCCTGGTGCCCGGCAGAGGGAGTTGGGAACAAAGGATGGCCTGTTTCCAGGGGTAAGTAAAGTCAGCTGCCCAGGTGCCTGATGTCAGTTTGCAGGTGGCTATTGTTTCTCCATGGGAAGCCAGGCTTCCAGCTTGTGGCTGCTTGCATCTGGAAGTAATCCTGTTCCGTTTAGGATTGTAGGTGGCCGAGGCCTGGTGCCCGGCAGGGGGAGTTGGGCACAAAGGATGGCCTGTTTCCAGGGGTAAGTAAAGTCAGCTTCCCAGGTGCCTGATGTCAGTTTGTAGGAGGCCTTTGGCCCTCCAAGGGAAGCAAGTCTTCCAGTTTGTGGCAGCTTGCATCTGGAAGAAATCCTGTTCCATTCGGGATTGTAGGTGGCCGAGGCCAGGTGCCCGGCAGAGGGAGTTGGGCACAAAGGATGGCCTGTTTCCAGGGGTAAGTAAAGTCAGCTGCCCAGGTGCCTGATGTCAGTTTGTTGCAGGCCTCAGGCCCCCTAAGTGATGCTAGTCTTCCTGTTCAAGGCAGCTTGCAACTGGAAGAAATCCTCTTCCGTTCGGGATTGTCGGTGGCCGAGGCCTGGTGCCCGGCAGAGGGAGTTGGGCACAAAGGATGGCCTGTTTCCAGGGGTAAGTAAAGTCAGCTGCCCAGGTGCCTGATGTCAGTTTGTAGGAGGCCTTTGGCCCTTCAAGGGAAGCCAGGCTTCCAGCTTGTGGCAGCTTGCATCTGGAAGAAATCCTGTTCCGTTTGGGATTGTAGGTGGCTGAGGCCAGGTGCCCGGCAGAGGGAGTTGGGCACAAAGGATGGCATCTTACCAGGGGTAAGTAAAGTCAGCTGCCCAGGTGCCTGATGTCACTTTGTAGGAGGCCTTTGGCCCTCTAAAAGAAGCTAGTCTTCCAGTTTGTGGCAGCTTGCATCTGGAAGAAATCCTGTTCCGTTCGGGATTGTAGGTGGCTGAGGCCAGGTGCCCGGCAGAGGGAGTTGGGCACAAAGGATGGCATCTTACCAGGGGTAAGTAAAGTCAGCTGCCCAGGTGCCTGATGTCAGTTTGTAGCAGGACTTTGGCCCTCTAAAAGAAGCTAGTCTTCCAATTTGTGGCAGCTTGCATCTGGAAGAAATCCTGTTCCGTTCGGGATTGTAGGTGGCCGAGGCCAGGTGCCTGGCAGAGGGAGTTGGGCACAAATGATGGCCTGTTTCCAGGGGTAAGTAACGTCAGCTGCCCAGGTGCCTGATGTCAGTTTGTAGGAGACCTTTGCCCCTCTAAGGGAAGCTAGTCTTCCAGTTCGTGGCAGCTTGCATCTGGAAGAAGTCCTGTTCAGTTCCGGATTGTAGGTGGCCGAGGCCAGGTGCTAACAGAGGGAGTTGGGCACAAAGGATGGCCAGTTTCCATGGTTAAGTAAAGTCAGATTCCCAGGTGCCTGATGTCAGTTTGTGGGAGGACTTTGGCCCTCCATGGGTAGCCAGGCTTCCTGCTTGTGGCAGCTTGCATCTGGAAGCAATGCTGTTCTGTTCGGGATTGTAGGTGGCCGAGGCCAGGTGCCCGGCAGAGGGAGTTGGGCACAAAGGATTGCCTGTTTCTAGGGGTAAGTATAGTCTGATGCCCAGGTGCCTTATGTCCGTTTGTAAGAGGGCTTTGGCCCTCCAAGGGAAGCCAGGCTTCCTGCTTGTGGCAGCTTGCATCTGGAAGAAATCATGTTCCGTTCGGGATTGTAGGTGCACGGAGCCGCGTGCCCGGCAGAGGGAGTTGGGCACAAAGGATGGCCTGTTTCCAGGGGTAAGTAAAGTCAGCTGCCCAGGTGCCTGATGTCAGTTTGTAGGAGGCCTTTGGCCCTCCAAGAGATGCCAGACTTCCAGCTTGTGGCAGCTTGCATCTGGAAGAAATCCTATTCTGTTCGGGATTGTAGGTGGCCGAGGCCTGGTGCCCGGCAGAGGGAGCTGGGCACAAAGGATGGCCTGTTTCCAGGGGTAAGTAAAGTCAGCTGCCCAGGTGCCTGATGTCAGTTTGTAGGAGGCCTTTGGCCCTCCATGGGAAGCCAGGCTTCCTGCTTGTGGCAGCTTGCATCTGGCAGAAATCCTGTTCCGTTCGGGATTGTAGGTGGCCGAGGCCAGGTGCCCGGCAGAGGGAGTTGGGCACAAAGGATGGCCTGTTTCCAGGGGTAAGTAAAGTCAGCTGCCCAAGTGCCTGATGTCAGTTTGTAGAAGGCCTTTGGCACTCTAAGGGAAGGTAGTCTTCCAGTTTGTGGCAGCTTGCATCTAAAAGAAATCCTGTTCCGTTTAGGATCGTAGGTGGCCGAGGCCTGGTGCCCGGCAGAGGGAGTTGGGAACAAAGGATGGCCTGTTTCCAGGGGTAGGTAAAGTCAGCTGCCCAGGTGCCTGATGTCAGTTTGTAGGAGGCCTTTGGCCCTCCAAGTGATGCCAGGCTTCCTGCTTCTAGCAGATTGCATCTGGAAGAAATCCTGTTCCGTTCAGGATTGTAGGTGGCCGAGGCCAGGTGCCCGGCAGAGGGAGTTGGGCACAAAGGATGGCCTGTTTCCAGGGGTAAGTAAAGTCAGCTGCCCAGGTGCCTGATGTCAGTTTGCAGGTGGCAATTGTTCCTCCATGGGAATCCAGGCTTCCTGTTTGTGGCAGCTTGCATCTGGAAGAAATCCTGTTCTGTTCGGGATTGTAGGTGGCCGAGGCCAGGTGCCCGGCAGAAGGAGTTGGGCACAAAGGATGGCCTGTTTCCAGGGGTAAGTAAAGTCAGCTGCCCAGGTGCCTGATGTCAGTTTGTTGCAGGCCTCAGGCCCCCCAAGTGATGCTAGTAATCCTGTTCAAGACAGCTTGCAACTGGAAGAAATCCTCTTCCGTTCGGGATTGTAGGTGGCCGAGGCCTGGTGCCCGGCAGAGGGAGTTGGGCGCAAAGGATGGCCTGTTTCCAGGGGTAAGTAAAGTCAGCTGCCCAGGTGCCTGATGTCAGTTTGTTGCAGGCCTCAAGCCCCCCAAGTGATGCTAGTCTTCCAGTTCGTGGCAGCTTGCATCTGGAAGAAATCCTGTTCCGTTCGGGATTGTAGGTGGCCGAGGCCAGGTGCCTGGCAGAGGGAGTTGGGCACAAATGATGGCCTGTTTCCAGGGGTAAGTAACGTCAGCTGCCCAGGTGACTGATGTTAGTTTGTAGGAGGCCTTTGGCCCTCCAAGGGAAGCAAGTCTTCCAGTTTGTGGCTGCTTGCATCTGGAAGAAGTCCTGTTCAGTTCCGGATTGTAGGTGGCCGAGGCCAGGTGCTCAGCAAAGGGAGTTGGGCACAAAGGATGGCCTGTTTCCAGGGGTAGAGAAAAGTCAGATTCCCAGGTGCCTGATGTCAGTTTGTGGGAGGTCTTTGGCCCTCCATGGGAAGCCAGGCTTCCTGCTTGTGGCAGCTTGCATCTGGAAGCAATGCTGTTCCGTTCGGACTGTAGGTGGCCGAGGCCAGGTGCCCGGCAGAGGGAGTTGGGCACAAAGGATTGCCTGTTTCTAGGGGTAAGTATAGTCTGATGCCCAGGTGCCTGATGTCCGTTTGTAAGAGGGCTTTGGCCCTCCGAGGGAAGCCAGGCTTCCTGCTTGTGGCAGCTTGCATCTGGAAGAAATCCTATTCCGTTCGGGATTGTAGGTGCACGGAGGCGGGTGCCCGGCAGAGGGAGTTGGGCACAAATGATGGCCTCTTTCCAGGGGTAAGTAAAGTCAGCTGCCCAGGTGCCTGATGTCAGTTTGTAGGAGGCCTTTGGCCCTTCAAGAGAAGCCAGACTTCCAGCTTGTGGCAGCTTGCATCTGGAAGAAATCCTATTCCGTTCGGGACTGTAGGTGGCCGAGGCCAGGTGCCCGGCAGAGGGAGTTGGGCACAAATGATGGCCTCTTTCCAGGGGTAAGTAAAGTCAGCTGCCCAGGTGCCTGATGTCAGTTTGTAGGAGGCCTTTGGCCCTCCAAGGGAAGCAAGTCTTCCAGTTTGTGGCAGCTTGCATCTGGAAGAAATGCTGTTCCGTTCGGGATTGTAGGTGGCCGAGGCCAGGTGCCCGGCAGAGGGAGTTGGGCACAAATGATGGCCTGTTTCCAGGGGTAAGTAAAGTCAGCTGCCCAGGTGCCTGATGTCAGTTTGTAGGAGGCCTTTGGCCCTCTATGGGAAGCCAGGCTTCTTGCTTGTGGCAGCTTGCATCTGGAAGAAATCCTGTTCCGTTCGGGATTGTAGGCGGCCGGATCCGGGTGCCCTGCTGAGGGAGTTGGGAAAAAGGATGGCCTGTTTCCATAGGGTAAGTAAAGTCAGCTTCCCAGGTGCCTGATGTCAGTTTGTAGGAGGCCTTTGGCCTTCCATGGGAAGCCAGGCTTCCTGCTTGTGGCAGCTTGCATCAGGCAGAAATCCTGTTTCGTTCGGGATTGTAGGTGGCCGAGGCCTTGTGCCCGGCAGAGGGAGTTGGGCACAAAGGATGGCCTGTTTCCAGGGGTAAGTAAAGTCAGCTGCCCAGGTGCCTGATGTCAGTTTGTAGGAGGCCTTTGGCCCTCCAAGTGATGCCAGGCTTCCTGCTTCTAGCGGCTCGCATCTGGAAGAAATCCTGTTCCATTCGGGATTGTAGGTGGCCGAGGCCAGGTGCCCGGCAGAGGGAGTTGGGCACAAAGGATGGCCTGTTTCCAGGGGTAAGTAAAGTCAGCTGCCCAGGTGCCTGATGTCAGTTTGTTGCAGGCCTCAGGCCCCCTAAGTGATGCTAGTCTTCCTGTTCAAGGCAGCTTGCAACTGGAAGAAATCCTCTTCCGTTCGGGATTGTCGGTGGCCGAGGCCTGGTGCCCGGCAGAGGGAGTTGGGCACAAAGGATGGCCTGTTTCCAGGGGTAAGTAAAGTCAGCTGCCCAGGTGCCTGATGTCAGTTTGTAGGAGGCCTTTGGCCCTTCAAGGGAAGCCAGGCTTCCAGCTTGTGGCAGCTTGCATCTGGAAGAAATCCTGTTCCGTTTGGGATTGTAGGTGGCTGAGGCCAGGTGCCCGGCAGAGGGAGTTGGGCACAAAGGATGGCATCTTACCAGGGGTAAGTAAAGTCAGCTGCCCAGGTGCCTGATGTCACTTTGTAGGAGGCCTTTGGCCCTCTAAAAGAAGCTAGTCTTCCAGTTTGTGGCAGCTTGCATCTGGAAGAAATCCTGTTCCGTTCGGGATTGTAGGTGGCTGAGGCCAGGTGCCCGGCAGAGGGAGTTGGGCACAAAGGATGGCATCTTACCAGGGGTAAGTAAAGTCAGCTGCCCAGGTGCCTGATGTCAGTTTGTAGCAGGACTTTGGCCCTCTAAAAGAAGCTAGTCTTCCAATTTGTGGCAGCTTGCATCTGGAAGAAATCCTGTTCCGTTCGGGATTGTAGGTGGCCGAGGCCAGGTGCCTGGCAGAGGGAGTTGGGCACAAATGATGGCCTGTTTCCAGGGGTAAGTAACGTCAGCTGCCCAGGTGCCTGATGTCAGTTTGTAGGAGACCTTTGCCCCTCTAAGGGAAGCTAGTCTTCCAGTTCGTGGCAGCTTGCATCTGGAAGAAGTCCTGTTCAGTTCCGGATTGTAGGTGGCCGAGGCCAGGTGCTAACAGAGGGAGTTGGGCACAAAGGATGGCCAGTTTCCATGGTTAAGTAAAGTCAGATTCCCAGGTGCCTGATGTCAGTTTGTGGGAGGACTTTGGCCCTCCATGGGTAGCCAGGCTTCCTGCTTGTGGCAGCTTGCATCTGGAAGCAATGCTGTTCTGTTCGGGATTGTAGGTGGCCGAGGCCAGGTGCCCGGCAGAGGGAGTTGGGCACAAAGGATTGCCTGTTTCTAGGGGTAAGTATAGTCTGATGCCCAGGTGCCTTATGTCCGTTTGTAAGAGGGCTTTGGCCCTCCAAGGGAAGCCAGGCTTCCTGCTTGTGGCAGCTTGCATCTGGAAGAAATCATGTTCCGTTCGGGATTGTAGGTGCACGGAGCCGCGTGCCCGGCAGAGGGAGTTGGGCACAAAGGATGGCCTGTTTCCAGGGGTAAGTAAAGTCAGCTGCCCAGGTGCCTGATGTCAGTTTGTAGGAGGCCTTTGGCCCTCCAAGAGATGCCAGACTTCCAGCTTGTGGCAGCTTGCATCTGGAAGAAATCCTATTCTGTTCGGGATTGTAGGTGGCCGAGGCCTGGTGCCCGGCAGAGGGGAGCTGGGCACAAAGGATGGCCTGTTTCCAGGGGTAAGTAAAGTCAGCTGCCCAGGTGCCTGATGTCAGTTTGTAGGAGGCCTTTGGCCCTCCATGGGAAGCCAGGCTTCCTGCTTGTGGCAGCTTGCATCTGGCAGAAATCCTGTTCCGTTCGGGATTGTAGGTGGCCGAGGCCAGGTGCCCGGCAGAGGGAGTTGGGCACAAAGGATGGCCTGTTTCCAGGGGTAAGTAAAGTCAGCTGCCCAAGTGCCTGATGTCAGTTTGTAGAAGGCCTTTGGCACTCTAAGGGAAGGTAGTCTTCCAGTTTGTGGCAGCTTGCATCTAAAAGAAATCCTGTTCCGTTTAGGATCGTAGGTGGCCGAGGCCTGGTGCCCGGCAGAGGGGAGTTGGGAACAAAGGATGGCCTGTTTCCAGGGGTAGGTAAAGTCAGCTGCCCAGGTGCCTGATGTCAGTTTGTAGGAGGCCTTTGGCCCTCCAAGTGATGCCAGGCTTCCTGCTTCTAGCAGATTGCATCTGGAAGAAATCCTGTTCCGTTCAGGATTGTAGGTGGCCGAGGCCAGGTGCCCGGCAGAGGGAGTTGGGCACAAAGGATGGCCTGTTTCCAGGGGTAAGTAAAGTCAGCTGCCCAGGTGCCTGATGTCAGTTTGCAGGTGCAATTGTTCCTCCATGGGAATCCAGGCTTCCTGTTTGTGGCAGCTTGCATCTGGAAGAAATCCTGTTCTGTTCGGGATTGTAGGTGGCCGAGGCCAGGTGCCCGGCAGAAGGAGTTGGGCACAAAGGATGGCCTGTTTCCAGGGGTAAGTAAAGTCAGCTGCCCAGGTGCCTGATGTCAGTTTGTTGCAGGCCTCAGGCCCCCCAAGTGATGCTAGTAATCCTGTTCAAGACAGCTTGCAACTGGAAGAAATCCTCTTCCGTTCGGGATTGTAGGTGGCCGAGGCCTGGTGCCCGGCAGAGGGAGTTGGGCGCAAAGGATGGCCTGTTTCCAGGGGTAAGTAAAGTCAGCTGCCCAGGTGCCTGATGTCAGTTTGTTGCAGGCCTCAAGCCCCCCAAGTGATGCTAGTCTTCCAGTTCGTGGCAGCTTGCATCTGGAAGAAATCCTGTTCCGTTCGGGATTGTAGGTGGCCGAGGCCAGGTGCCTGGCAGAGGGAGTTGGGCACAAATGATGGCCTGTTTCCAGGGGTAAGTAACGTCAGCTGCCCAGGTGACTGATGTTAGTTTGTAGGAGGCCTTTGGCCCTCCAAGGGAAGCAAGTCTTCCAGTTTGTGGCTGCTTGCATCTGGAAGAAGTCCTGTTCAGTTCCGGATTGTAGGTGGCCGAGGCCAGGTGCTCAGCAAAGGGAGTTGGGCACAAAGGATGGCCTGTTTCCAGGGGTAAGAAAAGTCAGATTCCCAGGTGCCTGATGTCAGTTTGTGGGAGGTCTTTGGCCCTCCATGGGAAGCCAGGCTTCCTGCTTGTGGCAGCTTGCATCTGGAAGCAATGCTGTTCCGTTCGGGACTGTAGGTGGCCGAGGCCAGGTGCCCGGCAGAGGGAGTTGGGCACAAAGGATTGCCTGTTTCTAGGGGTAAGTATAGTCTGATGCCAGGTGCCTGATGTCCGTTTGTAAGAGGGCTTTGGCCCTCCAAGGGAAGCCAGGCTTCCTGCTTGTGGCAGCTTGCATCTGGAAGAAATCCTATTCCGTTCGGGATTGTAGGTGCACGGAGGCGGGTGCCCGGCAGAGGGAGTTGGGCACAAATGATGGCCTCTTTCCAGGGGTAAGTAAAGTCAGCTGCCAGGTGCCTGATGTCAGTTTGTAGGAGGCCTTTGGCCCTCCAAGGGAAGCAAGTCTTCCAGTTTTGTGGCAGCTTGCATCTGGAAAAAATCCTGTTCCGTTCGGGATTGTAGGTGGCCGAGGCCAGGTGCCCGGCAGAGGAGTTGGGCACAAATGATGGCCTGTTTCCAGGGGTAAGTAAAGTCAGCTGCCAGGTGCCTGATGTCAGTTTGTAGGAGCCTTTTGGCCCTCTATGGGAAGCAAGGCTTCTTGCTTGTGGAAGCTTGCATCTGGAAGAAATCCTGTTCCGTTCGGGATTGTAGGCGGCCGGATCCGGGTGCCCTGCTGAGGGAGTTGGGAACAAAGAGATGGCCTGTTTCCAGGGGTAAGTAAAGTCAGCTGCCCAGGTGCCTGATGTCAGTTTGTAGGAGGCCTTTGGCCCTCCATGGGAAGCCAGGCCTTCCTGCTTGTGGCAGCTTGCATCTGGCAGAAATCCTGTTCCGTTCGGGATTGTAGGTGGCCGAGGTCTGGTGCCCGGCAGAGGGAGTTGGGCACAAAGGATGGCCTGTTTCCAGGGGTAAGTAAAGTCAGCTGCCCAAGTGCCTGATGTCAGTTTGTAGAAGGCCTTTGGCACTCTAAGGGAAGGTAGTCTTCCAGTTTGTGGCAGCTTGCATCTAAAAGAAATCCTGTTCCGTTTAGGATCGTAGGTGGCCGAGGCCTGGTGCCCGGCAGAGGGAGTTGGGAAGAAATGATGGCCTGTTTCCAGATGAAAGCAAAGTCAGCTGCCCAGGAGCCTGATGTCAGTTTGTAGGAGGCCTTTGGCCCTCCAGGGGATTCCGGTCTTTATTTTTGAAGCATCCTGCATCTGGAAGATATCCTGTTCCGTTCGGGATTGTAGGTGGCCGAGGCCGGGTGCCTGGCCGAGGGAGTTGGGCACAAAGGATGGCCTGTTTCCAGGGGTAAGTAAAGTCAGCTGCCCAGGTGCCTGATGTCAGTTTGTAGGAGGCCTTTGGCCCTCCCACGGAAGCTAGTCTTCCTGTTCGAGGCTGCTTGCATCTGGAAGAAATCCTGATTTGTTCGGTATTGTAGGTGGCCGAGGCCTGGTGCCCGGCAGAGGGAGTTGGGCACAAAGGATTGCTTGCTTCCAGGGGAAAGTAAAGTCAGCTGCCCAGGTACCTGATGTCAGTTTGTAGGAGGCCTTTGGCCCACCAAGGGAAGCCAGACTTCCAACTTGTGGCAGCTTGCATCTTGAAGAAATCCTGTTCCGTTCGGGATTGTAGGTGGTTGAGGCCGGGTGTCCGGCAGAGGGAGTTGGGCACAAAGGATGGCCTGTTTCCAGGGGTAAGTACAGTCAGCTGCCCAGGTGCCTGATGTCAGTTTGTAGGAGGCCTTTGGCCCATCGCTCGAAGCCGGGCTTCCAGATTGCGGCACCTTGCATCTGGAAGAAATCGTGTTCCGTTCAGGATTGTAGCTGACTGGGCCTGGGTGCCCGGTAGAGGGAGTTGGACACCAATGATGGCCTGTTTCCAGGGTTAAGTAAAGTCAGCTGCCCAGGTGCCTGATGTCAGTTTGTAGGAGGCCTTTGGCCCTCCACGGGAATGCAGCCTTCCAGCTTTTGGCAGCTTGCATCTGGAAGAAATCCTGATTAGTTCGGGGTTGTAGCTTGCCGAGACCGGTGGCCCGGCAGAGGGAGTTCGGCAAAAACAATAGCCTGTTTCCAGGGATAAGTAAAGTCACTTGCCCAGGGTGCCTGATGTCAGTTTGTAGGAGGCCTTTGGCCCCCTAAGGGAAGCCTGGCTTCCAGCTTGTGGCAGCTTGCATCTGGAAGAAATGCTGTACTGTTCGGGATTATAGGTGGCCAAAGCCGGGGTGAGCGGCAGAGGGAGTTGGGCACAAATGATGGCCTGTTTCCAGATGAAAGTAATGTCAGCTGCCCAGGTGCCTGATGTCAGTTTGTAGCAGGCCTTTGGCCCTCCAAGGGAAGCCAGGCTTCCAGTTTGTGGCTGCTTGCGTCTGGATGTAATCTTGATTCGTTCGAGATTGTAGGTGGCCGAGGCCGGGTGCCCGGCAGAGGAGTTCGGCAAAAACGATAGCCTGTTTCCAGGGGTAAGTAAAGTCACCTGCCCGGGTGCGTGATGTCAGTTTGTAGGAGGCCTTTTGCCCTCCAGGGAAGCCAAGCTTCCAGCTTGTGGCAGCTTGCATCTGGAAGAAATCCTGTTCCATTCGGGGTTGTAGGTTGCCGAGGCCGGTGGGCCCAGCTGAGGGAGTTGGGCACAAAGGATGGCCTGTTTCCAGGGGTAAGTAAAGTCAGCTGCCCAGGTGCCTGATGTCAGTTTGTAGGAGGCGTTTGGCCCTCCAAGGGAAGCTAGGCTTCCAGTTTGTGGCTGCTTGAATCTGGATGTAATCTTGATTCGTTCGAGATTGTAGGTGGCTGAGTCCGAGTGCCCGGCAGAGGGAATTGGCACAAAGGATGGCCTGTTTCCAGGGGTAAGTAAAGTCACCTGCCCAGGTGCGTGATGTCAGTTTGTAGGAGGCCTTTTGCCATCCCAAGGAAGCGAAGCTTCCCGCTTGTGGCAGCTTGCATCTGGAAGAAATCCTGTTCCTTTCGGGGTTGTAGGTTGCCGAGGCTGGTGGCCCAGCAGAGAGAGTTGGGAACAAATGATGGCCTGTTTCCCAGGGGTAAGTAAAGTCAGCTGCCCAGGTGCCTGATGTCAGTTTGTAGGAGGCCTTTGGCCCTCAAAGGGAAAACCAGGCTTCCAGCTCTTGGCAGCTTGCATCTGGAAGAAATCCTGATTCGTTCGGGATTGTAGTTGGCCGAGGCCGAGTGCCCGGCAGAGGGGAGTTGGGCACAAAGGATGGTCTGATTCCCGGAGTAAGTAAAGTCAGCTTCCCAGGTGCCTGATGTCAGTTTGTAGGAGGCTTTTGGCCCTCCAAGGGAAGCCAGGCTCCCAGCTTGTGGCAGCTAGCATCTGGAAGAAATCCTTATTCGTTGGGGATTGTTGGTGGCCGAGCCTGGGTGCCCGGCAGAGGGAGTTGGTCACAAACGATGGCCTGTTTCCAGGGGTAAGTAAAGTCACCTGCCCAGGTGCCTGATGTCAGTTTTAGGAGGCCTTTGGCCCTCCAAGGGAAGCCAGGCTTCCAGCTTGTGGCTGCTTGAATCTGGGTGAAATCCTGATTCGTTCGGGACTGTAGGTGGCCGAGGCCGGGGTGCCCGGCAGAGGGAGTTGGGCACAAAGGATGGCCTGTTTCCAGGGGTAAGTAAAGTCAGCTGCCCAAATGCCTGATGTCAGATTGTAGGAGGCCTTTGGCCCTCCAAGGGAAGCCGGGCTTCCTGTTTGAAGCAGGCAGCATCTGGAAGAAATCCTGTTCCGTTCGGGATTGTAGGTGGCTGAGGCCGCGTGCCTGGCTGAGGGATTTGGGAGCAAAAGATGGCCTGTTTCCAGGGGTTGGTTAAGTCTCCTGCCCACGTGCCTTATGTCAGTTTGTAGGAGGCCATTGGCCCTCCAAGGGAAGCCAGGCTTCCAACTTGAGGCAGCTTGCGTCTGGAAGAAATCCTGTTCCGTTCGGGATTGTATGTGGCCGAGGCCGGGTTCCCGGCAGAGGAAGTTGGGCAGAAATGATGGCCTGTTTCCAGATGAAAGCATAGTCAGCTGCCCAGGAGCCTGATGTCAGTTTGTAGGAGGCCTTTGGCCCTCCAGGGGATCCAGGTCTTCCTGTCTGAAGCATCCTGCATCTGGAAGATATCCTGTTCCGTTCGGGATTGTAGGTGGCCGAGGCCGAGTGCCTGGCCGAGGGAGTTGGGCACAAAGGATGGCCTGTTTCCAGGGGTAAGTAAAGTCAGCTGCCCAGGTGCCTGATGTCAGTTTGTAGGAGGCCTTTGGCCCTCCCACGGAAGCTAGTCTTCCTGTTCGAGGCTGCTTGCATCTGGAAGAAATCCTGATTTGTTCGGTATTGTAGGTGGCCGAGGCCTGGTGCCCGGCAGAGGGAGTGGGGCACAAAGGATTGCTTGCTTCCAGGGGAAAGTAAAGTCAGCTGCCCAGGTACCTGATGTCAGTTTGTAGGAGGCCTTTGGCCCTCCAAGGGAAGCCGGGCTTCCAAACATGTGGCAGCTTGCATCTGGAAGAAATCCTGTTCCGTTCGGGATTGTAGGTGTCCTAGGCTGGTTCCTGCCACACGGAGTTGGCCACAAAGGATGGCCTTTTTCCAGGGCTAAGTAAAGTCAGCTGCCCAGGCGCCTGATGTCAGTTTTTAGGAGGCCTCTGGCCCTCCAAGGGAAGCCAGACTTACAACCTGTGGCAGCTTGCATCTGGAAGAAATCCTGTTCCGTTCGGGATTGTTCGTGGCCGAGGCCGGGTGCCCGGCAGAGGGAGTTGGGCACAAAGGATGGCCTGTTTCCAGGGGTAAGTAAAGTCAGCTGCCCAGGTGACTGATGTCAGTTTGTAGCAGGCCTTTGGCCCTCCAAGGGAAGCCGGGCTTCCAGCTTGTGGCAGCTTGCATCTGGAAGAAATCCTGTTCCGTTCGGGATTGTAGGTGGCCGAGCTGGGTGCCCAGCAAAGGGTGTTGGGCACAAAGGGTGGACTAATTCCCGGGGTAAGTAAAGTGAGCTGCCCAGGTGCCTGATGTCATTTTGTAGGAGGCCTTTGGTCTTCCAAGGCAAGTCAGGCTTCCAGCTTGTGGCAGCTTGCATCTGGAAGAAATCCTGTTCCGTTCGGTATTGTAGGTTCCCAAGGCCGGGTGCCCGGCAGAGGAAGTGAGGCACAAAGGATGGCCTGTTTTCCAGGGGGTAAGTAAAGTCAGCTGCCCACGTGCCTGATGTCAGTTTGTAGGAGGCCTTTGGCCCTCCAAGGGATGCCGGGCTTCCAACTTGTGGCAGCTTGCATCTGGACGAAATCCTGTTCCGTTCGGGATTGTCCGTGGCCGAGGGCCGGGTGCCCGGCAGAGGGAGTTGGGCACAAAGGATGGCCTGTTTCCAGGGGTATGTAAAGTCAGCTGCCCAGGTGCCTGATGTCAGTATGTAGGAGGACTGTGGCCCTCGAAGAGAAGACAGCCTTCCAGCTTGTGGCAGCTTGCATCTGGAAGAAATCCTGTTCAGTTCGGGATTGTAGGTGGCCGAGGCTGGGTGCCCAGCAGAGGTTGTTGGGCACAAAGCATGGCCTGCATCCCGGGGTAAGTAATGACAGCTACCCAGGTGCCTGATGTCACTTTGTAGGAGGCCATTGGCCCTCCAAGGGAAGCCGGGATACCAGCTGTTGGCAGCTTGTATCTGGAAGAAATCCTGTTCTGTTCGGGATTGTAGGTGGCCGAGGCCGGGTGCCCGGCAGAGAGAGTTGGGCACAAAGGTTTGCCTCCTTCCAAGGCTAAGTAAAGTAACCTAACTAGGTGACTGATGTCAGTTTGGACGAGGCCTTTGGCCCTCCAAGGGAAGCAAGCCTTCCAGCTTGTGGCCGCTTGCATCTGGAAGAAATCCTGTTTTGCTCGGGATTGTAGGTGGCCGAGGCCTGGTGCCTGGCAGAGGGAGTTGGGCACAAAGGATTGCTTGCTTCCAGGGGAAAGTAAAGTCAGCTGCCCAGGTACCTGATGTCAGTTTGTAGGAGGCCTTTGGCCCTCCAAGGGAAGACAGACTTCCAACTTGTGGCAGCTTGCATCTGGAAGAAATCCTGTTCCGTTCGGGATTGTAGGTGGCCGAGGCCTGGTGCCCGGCAGAGGGAGTTGGGCCCAAAGGATGGCGTGTTTCCAGGGGTAAGTAAAGTCAGCTGCCCAGGTGCCTGATGTCAGTTTGTAGGAGGCCTTTGGCCCTCCAAGGGATGCCGGGCTTCCAACTTGTGGCAGCTTGCATCTGGAAGAAATCCTGTTCCGTTCGGGATTGTAGGTGTCCTAGGCTGGGTGCCCGGCAGAGGGAGTTGGGAACAAAGGATGGCCTGTTTCCAGGGGTAAGTAAAGTCAGCTGCCCAGGTGCCTGATGTCAGTTTGTAGGAGGCCTTTGGCCCTCCAAGGGAAGCCAGCCTTCCAGTTTGTGGCAGCTTGCATCTGGCAGAAATCCTGTTATGTTTGGGATTGTAGGTGGCCGAGGCCTGGTGCCCGGCAAAGGGGGTTAGGCACAAAGGATTGCTTGCTTCCAGTGGTAAGTAAAGTAACCTGCCCCGGCGCCTGAGGTCAGTTTGTAGGAGGCCTTTGGCCCACCACTCGAAGCCTGGTATCCAGATTGTGGCAGCTTGCATCTGGAAGAAATCCTGTTCCGTTCAGGATTGTAGCTGGATGAGGCCGGGTGCCCGGCAGAGGGAGATGGGCACCAAGGATGGCCTCTTTCCTGGGGTAAGTAAAGTCAGCTGCCCAGGTGCCTGATGTCAGTTTGTAGGAGGCCTTTGGCCCTCCACGGGAATGCAGCCTTCCAGCTTTTGGCAGCTTGCATCTGGAAGAAATCGTGTTCTTTTTAGGATTGTATGTGGCCGAGGCCGGGTGCCCGGGAGAGGGAGTTTTGCACGAATGATGGCCTGCTTCCAGGGGTAAGTAAAGTCACCTACCCAGATACCTGATGTCAGTTTGTAGGAGGCCTTTAAGCCTCCAAGGGAAGCCGGGCTTCTAACTTGTGGCAGCTTGCATCTGGAAGAAATCCTGTTATGTTCGAGATTGTAGGTGGCCGAGGCCTGGTGCCCAGCAGAGGGAGTTGGGCACAAAGGATGGTCTGCTTCCCGGGGTAAGTAAAGTCAGCTGCCCAGGTGCCTGAAGTCAGTTTGTAGGAGGCCTTTGGTCTTCCAAGAGAAGTCAGGCTTCCAGCTTGTGGCAGCTTGCATCTGGAAGAAATCCTGTTCCGTTTGGGATTGTAGGTGGCCGAGGCCGGGTTCCTGGCAGAGGGAATTGTACACAAAGGATGGCCTGTTTCCCGGAATAAGTAAAGTTAGCTGCCCAGGTGCCTGATGTCAGTTTGTAGGAGGCCTTTGGCCCTCCAAGGGATGCCAGGCTTCCAATTTGTGGCAGCTTGCATCTGGAAGAAATCCTGTTCCGTTCGGGATTGTAGGTGTCCTAGGCTGGGTTCCTGCCACACGGAGTTGGCCACAAAGGATGGCCTTTTTCCAGGGCTAAGGAAAGTCAGCTGCCCAGGCGCCTGATGTCAGTTTTTAGGAGGCCTCTGGCCCTCCAAGTGAAGCCAGACATACAACTTGTGGCAGCTTGCATCTGGAAGAAATCCTGTTCCGTTCGGGATTGTCCGTGGCCGAGGACGGGTGCCCGGCAGAGGGAGTTGGGCACAAATGATGGCCTGTTTCCAGATGAAAGTAAAGTCAGCTGCCCATGTGCTTGATGTCAGTTTGTAGGAGGCCTTTGGCCTTCCAAGGGATTCCAGTCTTCCTGTTTGAAGCAGCCTGCATCTGGAAGAAATCCTGTTCCGTTCGGGATTGTAGGTGTCCTAGGCAGGGTTCCTGCCACACGGAGTTGTGCACAAAGGATGGCCTGTTTCCAGGGGTAAGTAAAGTCAGCTGCCCAGGTGCCTTATGTCAGTTTGTAGGCGGCTATTGGCCCTCCAAGGGAAGCTGGGCTTCCAGCTTGTGGCAGCTTGCATCTGGAAGAAATCCTGTTCCGTTCGGGATTGTAGGTGGCCGAGGCTGGGTGCCCAGCAGAGGGAGTTGGGCACAAAGGGTGGACTAATTCCCGGGGTAAGTAAAGTCAGCTGCCCAGGTGCCTGATGTCACTTTGTAGGAGGCCTTTGGTCTTCCAAGACAAGTCAGGGTTCCAGCTTGTGGCAGCTTGCATCTGGAAGAAATCCTTTTCCGTTCGGTATTCTAGGTGCCCAAGGCCGGGTGCCCGGCTGAGGGAGTGTGGCACAAAGGATGGCCTGTTTCCAGGGGTAAGTAAAGTCAGCTGCCCACGTGCCTGATGTCAGTTTGTAGGAGGCCTTTGGCCCTCCAAAGGATGCCGGGCTTCCAACTTGTGGCAGCTTGCATCTGGAAGAAATCCTGTTCTGTTCGGGATTGTCGGTGGCCGAGGCCGGGTGCCCGGCTGATGGAGTTGGGCACAAAGGTTTGCTGCTTCCAAGGGTAAGTAAAGTAACCTACCCAGGTTCTTGATGTCAGTTTGGAGGAGGCCTTTGGCTCACCAAGAAAAGCCAGGCTTCCAGCTTGTGGCAGCTTGCATCTGGAAGAAATGCTGTTCCGTTCGGGATTGTAGGTGGTCGAGGATGGGTGCCCAGCAGAGGGAGTTGGGCACAAAGGATGGCCTGCTTCCCGGGGCAAGTAAAGTCAGCTGCCCAGGTGCCTGAACTCAGTTTGTAGGAGGCCTTTTGTTATTCAAGAGAAGTCAGGCTTCCAGCTTGTGGCAGCTTGCGTCTGGAAGAAATCCTGTTCCGTTCGGGATTGTAGGTGGCCGAGGCCGGATGCCTGGCAGAGGGAGTTGGGCACAAAGGATGGCCTGTTTCAAGGAATAAGTAAAGTCAGCTGTCCAGGTGCCTGATGTCAGTTTGTTAGAGGCCTTTGGCCCTCCAAGGGATGCTAGGCTTCCAACATGTGGCAGCTTGCATCTGGAAGAAATCCTGTTCCGTTCGGGATTATCCGTGGCCGAGGCCAGGTGCCCGGCAGAGGGAGTTGGGCACAAAGGTATGCCTGCTTCCAAGGGTAAGTAAAGCAACCTACCCAGGTGCTTGATATCAGTTTGGAGGAGGTCTTTGGCCCTCCAAGAGAAGCCAGGCTTCCAGCTTGTGGCAGCTTGCATCTGGAAGAAATGCTGTTCGTTCGGGATTGTAGGTGGTCGAGGCTGGGTGCCCAGCAGAGGGAGTTGGGCAAAAAGGATGGCCTTCTTCCCGGTGCAAGTAAAGTCAGCTGCCCATGTGCCTGAACTCAGTTTGTAGGAGGCCTTTAATCTTTCAAGAGAACTCAGGCTTCCAGCTTGTGGCAGCTTGCATCTGGAAGAAATCCTGTTCCGTTCGGGATTGTAGGTGGCCGAGGCCTGTTGCCCGGCAGAGGGAGTTTGGAACAAAGGATGGCCTGTTTCCAGGGGTAAGTAAAGTCAGATGCCCACGTGCCTGATGTCAGTTTGTAGGAGGCCTTTGGCCCTCCAAGGGAAGCCAGCCTTCCAGTTTGTGGCAGCTTGCATCTGGAAGAAATCCTGTTCTGTTTGGGATTGTAGGTGGCCGAGGCCTGGTGCCCGGCAGAGGGGGTTAGGCACAATGGATTGCTTGCTTCCAGGGCTAAGTAAAGTCAGCTGCCCAGGCGCCAGAAGTCAGTTTGTAGGAGGCCTTTGGCCCTCCACGGGAATGCAGCCTTCCAGCTTTTGGCAGCTTCCATCTGGAAGAAATCGTGTTCCTTTTAGGATTGTAGGTGGCCGAGGCCGGGTGCCCGGCAGAGGGAGTTGGGCAGAAAGGATTGCTTGCTTCCAGGGGTAAGTAAAGTCAGTTGCCCAGGTGCCTGATGTCAGTTTGTAGGAGGCTATTGGCCCTTCAAGGAAATCCGGGCTTTCACATTTTAGCACCTTGCATCTGGAAGAAATCCTGTTCCGTTCGGGATTGTAGGTGGCCGAGGCCAAGAGCCCGACAGAGAGTGTTGGGCACAAAGGATGGCCTGTTTCCAGGGGTAAGTAAAGTCAGCTGCCCCGGGTCTTGATGTCAGTTTGTAGGAGGCCTTTGGCCTTCCATGGGAAGCTAGCCTTCCAGCTAGTGGCATCTTGCATCTGGCAGAAATCCTGTTCCGTTTGGGATTGTAGGTGTTCGAGGCCAGGGACCCGGCAGAGGGTGTAGGGCACAAAGGATTGCTTGCTTCCAGGGGTAAGTAAAGTGAGCTGCCCAGGTACCTGATGTCAGTTTGTAGGAGGCCTTTCGCCCTTCACGGGAAGCCGGGCTTTCAACATGTGGCAGCTTGCATCTGGAAGAAATCCTGTTCCGTTCGGGATTGTAGGTGGCCGAGGCCGGGTGCCCTGCAGAGGGAGTGTGGCACAAAGGATGGCCTGTTTCCAGGGGTAAGTAAAGTCAGCTGCCCAGGTGCCTGATGTCAGTTTGTAGGAGGCTATTGGCCCTCCAAGAAAGCCAAGCTTTCAGATTGTAGCATTTTGCATCTGGAAAAAATCCTGTTCAGTTCTGTATTGTAGGTGGCCGAGGCCTGGTGCCCGGCAGAGGGAGTTGGGCACAAAGGATTGCCTGATTCCAGGGGTAAGTAAAGTCAGCTGCCCCGGTACCTGATGTCAGTTTGTGGGCGGCCTTTGGCCCTCCAAGGGAATCCAGGCTTCTAATTTGTGGCAGCTTGCATCTGGATGAAATCCTGTTCCGTTCGGGATTGTAGGTGGCCGAGGCCGGGTGCCCGGCAGAGGGAGTTGGGCACCAAGGATGGCCTGTTTCCAGGGGTAAGTAAAGTCACCTGCCCAGATGCCTGATGTCAGTTTCTAGGAGGCCTTTGGCCCTCCAAGGGATTCCAGTCTTCCTGTTTGAAGCAGCCTGCATCTGGAAGAAATCCTGTTCCGTTCGGGATTGTAGGTGGCTGAGGCTGGGTGCCTGGCCGAGGGAGTTGGGCACAAAGAATTACCTGTTTCCAGGGGTAAGTAAAGTTAGCTGCCTAGGTGCCTGATGTCAGTATGTAAGAGGCCTTTGGCCCTCCACGGGATGCCAGCCTTCCAGATTGTGGCCTCTTGTATCTGGAAGGAATCCTGTTCCGTTCGGGATTGTAGGTCGCCCAGGCCAAGTGCAAGGCAGAGGGAGTTGGGCCCAAAAGATGGCGTGTTTCCAGTGGTAAGTAAAGTCAGCTGCCCAGGTACCTGGTGTCAGTTTGTAGGAGGCCTTTGGCCCTCCACGGGAAGCCGGGCTTCCAACATGTGGCAGCTTGCATCTGGAAGAAATCCTGTTTCGTTCGGGACTGTAGGTGGCCGAGTCAAGGTGCCTGGCCGAGGTACTTGGGCACAAAGGATGGCCTGTTTCCAGGGGTAAGTAAAGTCACCTGCCAACGGGCCTGATGTCAGTTTGTAGGAGGCTATTGGCCCTCCAAGGGAAGCCGGGCTTCCTGTTTAAAGCAGCCTGCATCTGGAAGAAATCCTGTTCCGTTCGGGATTGTAGGTGGCCGAAGCAAGGTTCCTGGCAGAGGGAGTTGGGCAAAAAGGATGGCCTGTTTCTAGGGGTTGGTTAAGTCTCCTGCCCACGTGCGTGATGTCAGTTTGTAGGAGGCCTTTGTCCCTCCAAGGCAAGCCAGGCTTCCAACATGTGGCAGCTTGCATCTGGAAGAAATCCTGTTCCGTTCGGGATTGTAGGTGGCCGAGGCCAAGTGCCCGGCAGAGGGAGTTGGGCCCAAAGGATGGCGTGTTTCCAGGGGTAAGTAAAGTCAGCTGCCCAGGTACCTGATGTCAGATTGTAGGAGGCCTTTGGCCCTCCACGGGAAGCCGGGCTTCCAACATGTGGCAGCTTACATCAGGAAAAAATCCTGTTCCGTTCGGGATTGTAGGTGGCCGAGGCCAGGTGCCTGGCCGAGGGTGTTGGGCACAAAGTATGGCCTGTGTTAAGGGGTAAGTAAAGTCACCTAGCCAGATACCTGACGTCAGTTTGTAGGAGGCCTTTGGCCGTCCAAGGGATGCCGGACTTCCAACATGTGGCAGCTTGCACCTGGAATAAATCCTGTTCCGTTCGGGATTGTATGTGGTCGAGGCCGGGTGCACGGCAGAGGGAGATGGGCACAAAGGATGGCCTGCTCCTGGGGCAAGTAGAGGAAGCTGTCCAGGTGCCTGATGTCAGTTTGTAGGAGGCCTTTGGCCCTCCAAGGGAAGCCAGCGTTCCAGCTTGTGGCAGCTTGCATCTGGAAGAAATCCTGTTCGGTTCGGGATTGTAGGTGGTCCAGGCCGGGTGCCCGGCAGACGGAATTGGGCACAAAGGATGGCCTGTTTCCAGGGGTAAGTAAAGTCTCCTGCCCAGGTGCCTGATGTCAGTTTGTAGGAGGCTATTGGCCCTCCAAGGAAAGGCGGGCTTCCACCTTGTAGCAGCTTGCATCTGGAAGAAATCCTGTTTCGTTCGGGATTGTAGGTGGCCAAGGCTGGGTGCCCAGCAGAGGGAGTTGGGCACAAATGATGGCCTGTTTCCAGGGGTAAGTAAAGTCAGCTGACCAGGTGCCTGATGTCAGTTTATAGGAGGCCTTTGGCCCTCCATGGGATGCTGGGCTTCCAACTTGTGGCAGCAAGCATCTGGAAGTAATCCTGTTCCGTTCGGGATTGTAGGTATCCTAGCCTGGGTTCCCGCCAGACGGAGTTGGACACAAAGAATGGCCTTTTCCCAGGGGTAAGTAAAGTCAGCTGCCCAGGTGCCTGATTTCAGTTTGTAGGAGGCCTTTGTCCCTCCAAGAGAAGCCAGGCTTCCATCCTGTGGCAGCTTGAAACTGGAAGAAATGCTGTTCTGATCGGGATTGTAGGTGGCCGAGGCCTGGTGCCCAGCAGAGGGACTTGGGCACAATGGATTGCTTGCTTCCAGGGGTAAGTAAAGTCACCTACCCAGATACCTGATGTCAGTTTGTAGGAGGCCTTTAAGCCTCCAAGGGAAGCCGGGCTTCCAACTTGTGGCAGCTTGCATCTGGAAGAAATCCTGTTCCGTTTGGGATTGTAGGTGGCAGTGGCCAGGTGCCCTCCACACGGAGTAAAGCACAAAAGAATGGCGTGTTTCCAGGGGCAAGTAAAGTCCTCTACCCAGGTGCCTGATGTCAGTTTCTAGGAGTCCTTTGGCCTTCCTCGGGAAGCCCCGCATCCCACTTGTGGCAGCTTGCATCTGGAAGAAATCCTGTTCCGTTCGGGATTGTATGTGGTCGAGGCCGGGTGCCCGGCAGAGGGAGTTGGGCACAAAGGATGGCCATTTTCCAGGGGTAAGTAAAGTCACCTGCCCAAGTGCCTGATGTCAGTTGGTCGGAGGCTATTGGCCTTCCAAGGGAAGCGGGACTTCCAGGTTGTGGCAGCATGCATCTGGAAGAAATCCTGTTCCGTTCGGGATCGTAGGTGGCCGAGGCCGGGTGCCCGGCAGAGGGAGTTGGGCCCAAAGGATGGCCTGTTTCCAGGGTTAAGTAAAGTCAGCTGCCCAGGTGCCTGATGTCAGTTTGTAGGAGGCCTTTGGCCCTCCAAGAGAAGCCAGCCTTTAAGATTGTGGGAGCTTGCATCTGGAAGAAATCATGTTCCGTTCGGGATTGTAGGTGACCTGGGCTGGGTTACTGCCACACGGAGTTGGGCACAAAGGATGGCCTTTTTCCAGGGGTAAGTAAATTAAGCTGCCCAGGTGCATGATGTCAGTTTGTAGGAGGCCTTTGGTCCTCCAAGAGAAGCCAGGCTTCCAGCTTGTGGCAGCTTCCATCTGGAAGAAATCCTGTTCCGTTCGGGATTGTAGGTGGCCGAGGCCGGGCGCCCGGCAGAGGGAGTTGGGCACAAAGGATTGCCTGCTTCCAAGGGTAAGTAAAGTAACCTACCCAGGAGCCTGATGTCAGTTTTTAGGAGGCCTTTAAGCCTCCAAGGGAAGCCAGCCTTCCAGCTTGTGGCAGCTTGCATCTGGAAGAAATCCTGTTCTGTTCGCGATTGTAGGTGGCCGAGGCCTGGTGCCTGGCAGAGGGAGTTGGGCCCAAAATATGGCCTGTTTCCAGGGGTAAGTAAAGTCAGCTGCCCAAGTACCTGATGTCAGTTTGTAGGAGGCCTTTGGCCCTCCAAGAGAAGGCAGCCTTCCAGCTTGTAGCAGCTTGCATCTGGCAGAAATCCTGTTCCGTTGGGGATTGTAGGTGTCCGAGGCCAGGTGCCCGGCAGAGGGTGTTGGGCACAATGGATTGCTTGCTTCCAGGGGTAAGTAAAGTCACCTAGCCAGCTACCTGATGTCAGGTTCTAGGAGGCCTTTGGCCCTCCAAGGGATGACGGGCTTCAAACTTGTGGCAGCTTGCATCTGGAAGAAATCCTGTTCCGTTATGGATTGTAGGTGGCCGAGGCCAGGTGCCCGGCAGAGGGAGTTGGGCACAAAGGATGGCCTGTTTCCAGGGTTAAGTAAAGTCAGCTACCCAGGTGCCTGATGTCAGTTTGTAAGAGGCCTTTGGCCCTCCAAGAGAAGCCAGCCTTTAAGCTTGAGGGAGCTTGCATCTGGAAGAAATCATGTTCCGTTCGGGATTGTAAGTTCCCTGGGCTGGGTTCCTGCCACACGGAGTTGGGCACAAAGGATGGCCTTTCTCCAGGGGTAAGTAAAGTCAGCTGCCCAGGTGCATGATGTCAGTTTGTAGGAGGCCTTTGGTCCTCCATGAGAAGCCAGGCTTCCAGCTTGTGGCAGCTTGCATCTGGAAGAAATCCTGTTCCGTTCGGGATTGTAGGTGGCCGAGGCCGGGTGCCTGGCAGAGGGAGTTGGGCACAAAGGATTGCCGGGATCCAGGGGTAAGTAAAGTCACCTGCCCAGGGGCCTGATTTAAGTTTTTAGGAGGCCTTTGGCCCTCCACGGGAATGCAGACATCCAGCTTTTGGCAGCTTGCATCTGGAAGTAATCCTGTTCCTTTTAGGATTGTAGGTGGCCGAGGCCAGGTGCCCGGCAGATGGAGTTGGGCACAAAGGATGGCGTGTTTCCAGGGGTAAGTAAAGTCAGCTGCCCAGGTGCCCGATGTCAGTTTGTAGGAGGCCTTTGGCCCTCGAACGGAAGCCGGGCTTCCTACATGTGGCATTTTGCATCTGGATGAAATCCTGTTCCGTTCGGGATTGTATGTGGTCGCGGCCGGGTGCCCGGCAGAGTGAGTTGGGCACAAAGGATGGCCTGTGTTAAGGTGTAAGTAAAGTCACCTGCCCTGGTGCCTGATGTCAGTTGGTCGGAGGCTATTGGCCCTCCAAGGGAATCGAGACTTCCAGCTTGTGGCAGCTTGCATCTGGAAGAAATCCTGTTCCGTTCGGGATTGTAGGTGGCCGAGGCCGGGTGCCCGGCAGGGGGAATTGGGCACAAAGGATGGCCTGTTTCCAGGGGTAAGTAAAGTCAGCTGCCCAGGTGCCTGATGTCAGTTTGTATGAGGCCTTTGGCCCGCCAAGGGAAGCCAGCCTTCAAACTTGTAGCAGCATGCATCTGGAAGAAATCCTGTTCCGTTCATGATTGTAGGTGGCCGAGGCCGGGTTCCTGGCCGAGGGAGTTGGGCACAAAGATGGCCTGTTTCCAGGGGTTAGTAAAGTCAGCTGCCCAGGTGCCTGATGTCAGTTTGTAGAAGGCCTTAAAGCCTCCAAGGGAAGCCAGCGTTCCAGCCTGTGGTAGCTTGCATCTGGAAGAAATCCTGTTCCGTTCGGTATTGTAGGTGTCCGAGGCCTGGTGCCCGGCAGAGGGTGTTGGGCACAAAGGATGGACGGCTTGCTGGGTAAGTAAAGTCACCAAGCCAGATGCCTGATGTCAGTTTGTAGGAGGCCTTTGGCTCTCGAAGGGTTTCCAGTCTTCCTGTTTGAAGCAGCCTGCATCTGGAAGAAATCCTGTTCCGTTCGAAATTGTAGGTGGCCGAGGTAGGGTGCCCGGCTGAGGGTGTTGGGCACAAAGGATTGCTTGCTTCCAAAGGTAAGTAAAGTCAGCTGCCCAGGTGCCTGATGTCAGTTTGTAGGAGGCCTTGGGCCCTCCAAGGAAGCCAGGTTTCCAACTTGTGGCAGCTTACATCTTGAAGAAATCCTGTTCCGTTCGGGATTGTAGGTGGCCGAGCCTGCGTGCCCAGCAGAGGCAGTTGGGCACAAACTATGGCCTGCTTCCCGGGGTAAGTAAAGTCAGCTGCCCAAGTGCCTGATGTCCCTTTGTAGGAGGCCTTTAGCCCTTCACGGACAGCCAGGCTTCCAACTTGTGGCAGCATGCATCTGGAAGAAATCCTGTTCCGTTCATGATTGTAGGTGGCCGAGGCCGGGTGCCTGGCAGAGGGAGTTGGGCACAAATGATGGCCTGTTTCCAGGGGTTAGTAAAGTCAGCTGCCCAGGTGCCTGATGTCAGTCTGTAGAAGGCCTTAAAGACTCCAAGGGAAGCCAGCGTTCCAGCCTGTGGTAGCTTGCATCTGGAAGAAATCCTGTTCCGTTTGGTATTGTAGGTGTCCGAGGCCTGGTGCCCGGCAGAGGGAGTTGGGCACAATGGATTGCTAGCTTCCAGAGGTAAGTAAAGTCAGCTGCCCAGGTGCCTGATGTCAGTTTGTAGGAGGCCTTTGGCCCTCCAAGGGAAGCCAGGCTTCCAAATTGTGGCAGCTTGCATCTGGAAGAAATCCTGTTCCGTTCGGGATTGTAGGTGGCCGTAGCCGGGTGCCCGGGTGAGGGTGTTGGGCACAAATGATGGCCTGTTTCCAGGGGTAAGTAAAGTCACCTACCCAGATACCTGATGTCAGTTTGTAGGAGGCCTTTAAGCCTCCAAGGGAAGCCGGGCATCCAACTTGTGGCAGCTTGCATCTGGAAGAAATGCTGTTCCGTTCGGGATTGTAGGTGGCCGAGGCCTGGTGCCCGGCAGAGGGTGTTGGGCCCAAAGGATGGACGACTTGCAGGGTAAGTAAAGTCACCAAGCCAGATACCTGATGTCAGTTTGTAAGAGGCCTTTGGCCCTCCAAGGGAAGCCAGACTTCCAGCTTGTGGCAGTTTGCATCTGGAAGAAATCCTGTTCCTTTCGGGATTGTCCGTGGCCGAGGCCTGGTGCCCGGCACAGGGAGTTGGGCACAAAGGATGGCCTGTTTCCAGGAGTAAGTAAAGTCAGCTACCCAGGTGCCTGATGTCAGTTTGTAGAAGGCCGCAGGCCCTCCTAGGGAAACCAAGCTTCCAACTTGTGGCAGCTTGCATCTGGAAGAAATCCTGTTCCGTACGGGACTGTAGGTGGCCGAGGCCTGGTGCCCAGCAGAGGGGGTTAGGCACAAAGGATTGCTTGCATCAAGGGGTAAGTAAAGTCAGCTGCCCTGGTGCCTGATGTCACTTTGTAGGAGGCCTTTGGCCCACTACTCGAAGACAGGCTTCCAGCTTGTGGCAGCTTGCATCTGAAGAAATCCTGTTCCGTTCGGGGTTGTAGCTGGCTGAGGCCGGTTGCCCGGCAGAGGGAGTTGGGCACAAAGGATTGCCTGTTTCCAGGGGTAAGTAAAGTCAGCTGCCCAGGTGCCTCATGTCAGTTTGTAGGTGGCCTTTGGCCCTCCATGGGAAGCCAGGCTTCAAAGTGGCAGCTTGCATCTGGAAGAAATCCTGTTCCGTTCATGTTTGTAGGTGGCCGAGGCCGGGTGCCTGGTCAAATGTGTTGGGCACAAATGATGGCCTGTTTCCAGGGGTTAGTAAAGTCAGCTGCCCAGGTGCCTGATGTCAGTGTTTAGAAGGCCTTTAAGCCTCCAAGGGAAGCATGCCTTCCAGCTTGTGTCAGCTTGCATCTGGAAGTAATCCTGTCCGTTCGGGATTGTAGGTGCCCGAGGCCTGGTGCCCGGCAGAGGTAGTTGGGCACAATGTATGCTTGCTTCCAGGGGTAAGTAAAGTCAGCTGCCCAGGCGCCTGATGTCAGTTTGTAGGAGGCCTTTGGTCCTCCACGGGAAGCCAGGCTTCCAACTTGTGGCAGCTTGCATCTGGAAGAAATCCTGTTCCTTTTGGGATAGTAGGTGGCCGAGGCCGGGTGCCCGGCAGAGGGAGTTGGGCACAAAGGATTGCCTGCTTCCAAGGGTAAGTAAAGTAACCTACCCAGGTGCCTGATGTCAGTTTGTAGGAGGCCTTTGGCCCTCCAAGGGAAGCCAGGCTTCCAGCCTGTAGCAGCTTGCATCTGGAAGAAATCCTGTTCCGTTCGGGATTGTAGGTGGCCGAGGCTGGGTGCCCAGAAGAGGGAGTTGGGCACAAAGGATGGCCTGCTTCCAGGGGTAAGTAAAGTCAGCTGCCCAGGTGCCTGATGTCAGTTTGTAGAAGGCCTTTAAGCCTCCAAGGGAAGCCAGCCTTCCTGTTTGAAGCAGCCTGCATCTGGAAGAAATCCTGTTCCGTTCAGGATTGTAGGTGACCTTGGCTGGGTTACCGCCACACGGAGTTGGGCACAAAGGATTGCTTGTTTCCAGGGGTAAGTAAAGTCAGTTGCCCAGGTGCCTGATGTCAGTTTGTAGGAGGCCTTTGGCCCTCCAAGGGAAGCCAGTCTTCCAGCTTGTGGCCGCTTGCATCTGGAAGGAATCCTGTTCCGTTCGAAATTGTAGGTGGCCGAGGCCTGGTGCTTGGCAGAGGGTGTTGGTCGCAAATGATTGCTTGCTTCCAGGGGTAAGTAAAGTCAGCTGCCCAGGTGCCTGATGTCAGTTTGTAGGAGGCCTTTGGCCCTCCATGGAAGCCAGGCTTCCAACTTCTGGCAGCTTACATCTGGAAGAAATCCTGTTCCGTTCGGGATTGTAGGTGGCCGAGGCTGGGTGCCCAGAAGAGGGAGTTGGGCACAAACTATGGCCTGCTTCCCGGGGTAAGTAAAGTCAGCTGCCCAGGAGCCTGATGTCAGTTTGTAGGAGGCCTTTGGCCCTCCACGGAAAGCCAGGCTTACAACTTGTGGCAGCTTGCATCTATAAGAAATCCTGTTTTGTTCGAAATTGTAGGTGGCCAAGGATGGGTGCCCGGCAGAGTGTGTTGGCCACAAATGATGGCCCGCTTCCAGGGGTAAGTAAAGAAACCAAGCCAGATACATGATGTTAGTTAGTAGGAGTCCTTTGGCCCTCCAAGAGATGCCGGGCTTCCAACATGTGGCAGCTTGCATCTGGAAGAAATCCTGTTCCTTTCGGGATTGTCCGTGGCCTAGGCCGGGTGCCCAGCAGAGGGAGGTAGGCACAAAGGATGGCCTGTTTCCAGGAGTAAGTAAAGTCACCTACCCAGGTGCGGATTTCAGTTTGTAGAATGCCGCTGGCCTTCCAAGGGAAGCCAGGCTTCCAATATGTGGCAGGTTGCATCTGGAAGAAATCCTGTTCCGTTCGGGATTGTAGGTGGCCGAGGCCAAGTGCCCGGCAGAGGGTGTTGGGCACAAATGATGGCGTGCTTCCTGGAGTACGTAAAGTCACCTACCGAGGTACCTGATGTCAGTTTGTAGGAGGCCTTTAAGCCTCCAAAAGAAGCCGGGCTTCCAACTTGTGGCAGCTTGCATCTGGAAGAAATCCTGTTCCGTTCGAGATTGTAGGTGGTCGAGGCCGGGTGCCCAGCAGAGGGACTTGGGCACAAATGGTGGCGTCGTTCCAGGGGTAAGTAAAGTCTGCTGCCCAGGTGCCTGATGTCAGTTTGTAGGAGGCCTTTGGCCCTCCAAGGGATGCCTGACTTCCAACATGTGGCAGCTTGCATCTGGAAGAAATCCTGTTCCGTTCGGAATTGTCCGTGGCCGAAGCCGGGTGCCCGGCTGAGGGAGGTGGGCACAAAGGATGGCCTGTTTCCAGAGGTAAGTAAAGTCAGCTGCCCAGGTGCCTGATGTCAGTTTGTAGGAGGCCTTTGGTCCTCCAAGAGAAGCCAGGCGTCCAGCTTGTGGCAGCTTGCATCTGGAAGGAATCCTGTTCCGATCGAAATTGTAGGTGTCCGAGGCCTGGTGCTTGGCAGAGGGTGTTGGGCGCAAATGATTGCTTGTTCCAGGGGTAAGTAAAGTCAGCTGCCCAGGTGCCTGATGTCAGTTTGTAGAAGGCCTTTGGTCCTCCAAGAGAAGCCAGGCTTCCAGATTGTGGCAGTTTGCATCTGGAAGAAATCGTGATCCGTTCGGGATTGTAGGTGTCCTTGGCTGGGTTACCGCCACTCGGAGTTGGGCACAAAGGATTGCCTTTTTCCAGGGGTAAGTAAAGTCAGCTGCCCAGGTGCCTGATGTCAGTTTGTAGGAAGCCTTTGGTCCTCCAAGAGAAGCCAGGCTTCCAGCTTGTGGCAGCTTGCATCTGGAAGAAATCCTGTTCCGTTCGAGATTGTAGGTGGCCGAGGCCGGGTGCCCGGCAGAGGGAGTTGGGCACAAAGGATGGCCTGTTTCCAGGGTTAAGTAAAGTCAGCTGCCCAGGTGCCTGATGTCAGTTTGTAGGAGGCCTTTGGCCCTCCAAGGGTTTCCAGTCTTCCTGTTTGAAGCAGCCTGCATCTGGAAGAAATCCTGTTCCGTTCGAAATTGTAGGTGGCCCAGGTCGGGTGCCCGGCTGAGGGTGTTGGGCACAAAGGATTGCTTGCTTCCAAAGTTAAGTAAAGTCAGCTGCCCAGGTGCCTGATGTCAGTTTGTAGGCGGCCTTGGGCCCTCCAAGGAAGCCAGGTTTCCAACTTGTGGCAGCTTATATCTTGAAGAAATCCCGTTCCGTTCGGGATTGTAGGTGGCCGAGCCTAGGTGACCAGCAGAGGGAGTTGGGCACAAACTATGGCCTGCTTCCCGGGGTAAGTAAAGTCAGCTGCCCAGGTGCCTGATGTCCCTTTGTAGGAGGCCTTTAGCCCTTCACGGACAGCCAGGCTTCCAACTTGTGGCAGCTTGCATCTGTAAGAAATCCTGTTCCGTTCGGGATTGTAGGTGTCCGAGGCCGGATGCCCGGCAGAGGGTGTTGGGCACAAATGATGGCCTGCTTCCAGCGGTAAGTAAAGTCACCAAGCCAGATACATGCTGTCAGTTTGTAGGACGCCTTTGGCCCTCCAAGGGATGCCGGGCTTCCAACATGTGGCAGCTTGCATCTGGAAGAAATCCTGTTCCGTTCGGGATTGTAGGTGCCGAGGCTGGGTGCCCAGCAGAGGGATTTGGGCACAGAGGATGGCCTGCTTTCAGGGGTAAGTAAAGTCAGCTGCCCAGGTGCTTGATGTGAGTTTGTAGGAGGCCTTTCTCCCTCCAAGGGAAGCCAGGCTTCCAACATGTGGCAGCATGCATCTGGAAGAAATCCTGTTCCGTTCGGGATTGTAGGTGGCCGAGGCCGGGTGCCTGGCAGAGGGAGTTGGGCACAAATGATGGCCTGTTTCCAGGGGTAAGTAAAGTCAGCTGCCCAGGGGCCTGATGTCAGTTTGTAGAAGGCCTTAAAGACTCCAAGGGAAGCCAGCGTTCCAGCCTGTGGTAGCTTGCATCTGGAAGAAATCCTGTTCCATTCGGTATTGTAGGTGTCCGAGGCCTGGTGCCCGGCAGAGGGAGTTGGGCACAATGGATTGCTTGCTTCCAGGGGTAAGTAAAGTCAGCTGCCCAGGTGCCTGATGTCAGTTTGTAGGAGGCCTTTGGCCCTCCAAGGGGGGAAGCAAGGCTTCCAAATTGTGGCAGCTTGCATCTGGAAGAAATCCTGTTCCGTTCGGGATTGTAGGTGGCCGAGGCCGGGTGCCCGGCAGAGGGTGTTGGGCACAAATGATGGCGTGCTTCCAGGGGTAAGTAAAGTCACCTACCCAGATACCTGATGTCAGTTTGTAGGAGGCCTTGAAGCCTCCAAGGGAAGCCGGGCATCCAACTTGTGGCAGCTTGCATCTGGAAGAAATCCTGTTCCGTTCGGGATTGTAGGTGGCCGAGGCCGGGTGCCCGGCAGAGGGTGTTGGGCCCAAAGGATGGACGGCTTGCAGGGTAAGTAAAGTCACCAAGCCAGATACCTGATGTCAGTTTGTATGAGGCCTTTGGCCCTCAAAGGGAAGCCAGACTTCCAGCTTGTGGCAGTTTGCATCTGGAAGAAATCCTGTTCCTTTCGGACTTGTCCATGGCCGAGGCCTGGTGCCCGGCAGAGGGAGTTGGGCACAAAGGATGGCCTGTTTCCAGGAGTAATTAAAGTCAGCTACCCAGGTGCCTGATGTCAGTTTGTAGAAGGCCGCAGGCCCTCCTAGGGAAACCAAGCTTCCAACTTGTGGCAGCTTGCATCTGGAAGAAATCCTGTTCCGTTCGGGATTGTAGGTGGCCGAGGCCAGGTGCCCCGCAGAGGGAGTTGGGCACAAAGGATTGCCTGTTTCCAGGGGTAAGTAAAGTCAGCTGCCCAGGTGCCTGATGTCAGCTTGTATGAGGCCTTTGTCCCTCCAAGGGAAGCCAGCATTACAGCTTGTGACAGTTTGCATCTGGAAGAAATCCTGTTCCGTTCGGGATTGTAGGTGGCCGAGGCTGGGTGCCCAGCAGAGGGAGTTGGGCACAAAGGATGGCCTGTTTCCAGGGGTAAGTAATGTCAGCTCCCAGGTGCCTGCTGTCAGTTTGTAGGAGGCCTTTGGCCCTCCAAAGGATGCCAGACTTCCAACATGTTGCAGTTTGCATCTGGAAGAAATCCTGTTCCGTTCATGATTGTAGGTGGCCGAGGCCGGGTGCCTGGCTGAAGGAGTTGGGCACAAATGATGGCCTGTTTCCAGGGGTTAGTAAAGTCAGCTGCCCAGGTGCCTTATGTCAGTTTGTAGGAGGCCTTTGGCCCTCCAAGGGATTCCAGTCTTCCTGTTTGAAGCAGCCTGCATCTGGAAGAAATCCTGTTCCATTCGGGATTGTAGGTGTTCTTGGCTGGGTTACCGCCACACGGAGTTGGGCACAAAGGATGGCCTTTTTCCAGGCATAAGTAAAGTCAGCTGCCCAGGCGCCTGGTGACAGTTTCTAGGAGGCCTTTGGTCCTCCAAGAGAAGCCATGCTTCCAACATGTGGCAGCTTGCATCTGGAAGAAATCCTGTTCCATTCATGATTGTAGGTGGCCGTGGCCGGGTGCCTGGCCGAAAGAGTTCGGCACAAATGATGGCCTGTTTCCAGGGATTAGTAAAGTCAGCTGCCCAGGTTCCTGATGTCAGTTTGTAGACGGTCTTTGGCCCTCCACAAGAAGCCTGCCTTCCAACTTGTGGCAGCTTGCATCTGGAAGAAATCCTGTTCCGTTTGGGATTGTAGGTGGCCGAGGCCGTGTGTCCGGCAGAGGGTGTTCGGCGCAAATGATGGCGTGCTTCCAGGGGTAAGTAAAGTCACCTACCCAGATACCTGATATCAGTTTGTAGGAGGCCTTTCAGCCTCCTAGGGAAGCAAGGCTTCCAGCTTGTGGCAGCTTGTATCTGGAAGAAATGCTGTTCCGTTCGGGATTGTAGGTGGCCGAGGCCGGGTGCCCGGCAGAGTGTGGTGGGCACAAATGATGGACTGCTTGCAGGGGTAAGTAAAGTCACCAAGCCAGATACCTGATGTCAGTTTGTAGGAGGCATTTGGCCCTCCATGGGAAGCCAGCCTTCCAGCTTGTGGCAGCTTGCATCTGGCAGAAATCCTGTTCCGTTCGGGATTGTAGGTGGCCGAGGCCGGGTGCCCGGCAGAGGGAGTTGGGCACAAAGGATTGCCTGTTTCCAGATGAAAGTAAAGTCAGCTGCCCAGGTGCCTGATGTCAGTTTGTAGGAGGCCTTTGTCCCTCCAAGGGAAGCCAGCCTTCCAGCATGTGGCAGTTTGCATCTGGAAGAAATCCTGTTCCATTCGGGATTGAAGGTGTCCGAGGCTGGGTGCCCTGCAGAGGGAGTTGGGCACAAATGATGGCCTGTTTCCAGGGGTAAGTAAAGTCTGCTGCCCAGGTTCCTGATGTCAGTTTGTAGGAGGCCTTTGGCCCTCCAAAGGAAACCAGGCTTCCAACATGTGGCAGCTTGCATCTGGAAGAAATCCTGTTCCGTTCATGATTGTAGGTGGCCGAGGCCGGGAGCCTGGCCGAAAGAGTTGGGCACAAATGATGGCCTGTTTCCAGGGGTTAGTAAAGTCAGCTGCCCAGGCGCCTGATGTCAGTTTGTAGATGGCCTTTGGCCCTCCAAGGGATTCCAGTCTTCCTGTTTGAAGCTGCCTGCATCTGGAAGAAATCCTGTTCCGTTCGGGATTGTAGGTGTCCTTGGCTGGATTACCGCCACACGGAGTTGGGCACAAAGGATGGACTTTTTCCAGGCGTAAGTAAAGTCAGCTGCCCAGGTCCCTGGTGACAGTTTGTAGGAGGCCTTTGGTCCTCCAAGGGAAGCCAGCCTTCCAGCTTGTGGCAGCTTGCATCTGGAAGAAATCCTGTTCCGTTCGGGATTGTAGGTGGCCGAGGCCTGGTGCCCGGCAGAGGGTGTTGGGCACGAAGGATTGCTGTCTTCCAGAGGTAAGTAAAGTCAGCTGCCCAGGTGCCTGATGTCAGTTTGTAGCAGGCCTTTGGCCCTCCAAGGATGCCAGGCTTCCAACTTGTGGCAGCTTACATCTGAAGAAATCGTGTTCCGTTCGGGATTGTAGGTGGCCGAGGCCGGGTGCCCAGCAGAGGGTGTTGGGCACAAAGGATGGACTGCTTGCAGGGGTAAGTAAAGTCACCAAGCCAGATACCTGATGTCATTTTGTAGGAGGCCTTTGGCCCTCCAAGGGAAGCCAGCCTTACAGCTTGTGGCAGCTTGCATCTGGAAGAAATCCTGTTCCGTTCAGGATTGTAGGTGGTTGAGGCCAGGTGCCTGGCTGAGGGAGTTGGGCACAAACGATGGCGTGTTTCCAGGGGTAAGTAAAGTCAGCTGCCCAGGTACCTGATGTCAGTTTGAAGTAGGCCTTTGGCCCTCCACGGGAAGCTGGACTTCAACATGTGGCAGCTTGCATCTGGAAGAAATCCTGTTCCGTTCGGTATTGTAGGTGACCGAGGCCAGGTGCCTGGCCGAGGGATTTGGGCAAAAAGGATGGCCTGTTTCCAGGGGTAAGTAAAGTCACCTACCCAGGTGCCTGATGTCAGTTTGTAGAAGGCTGCTGGCCCTCCTAGGGAAGCCAAGCTTCAAACACGTGGCAGCTTGCATCTGGAAGAAATCCTTTTCCGTTCAGGAACGTAGGTGGCCGAGGCCGGGTGCCCGGCAGATGGAATTGGGCACAAAGGATGGCCTGTTTCCAGGGGTAAGTAAAGTCTCCGGCCCAGGTGCCAGATGTCAGTTTGTAGGAGGCCTTTGGCCCTCCAAGAGAATCCAGGCTTCCATCTTGTGGCAGCTTGGATCTGGATGAAATCCTGTTCCGTTCGGGATTGTATGTGGCCGAGGCCTGGTGCCCGGCAGTGGGAGTTAGGCACAAAGGATTGCTTGCTTCCAAGGGTAAGAAAAGTAGCCTACCCAGGTGCCTGATGTCAGTTTGGAGGAGGCCTTTGGCCCTCCAAGGGAAGCCAGGCTTCCAACATGTGGCAGCTTGCATCTGGAAGAAATCCTGTTCCGTTCATGATTGTAGGTGGCCGAGGCCGGGTGCCTGGCCGAGAGAGTTGGGCACAAATGATGGCCTGTTTCCAGGGGTTAGTAAAGTCAGCTGCCCAGGTCCCTGATGTCAGTTTGTAGGAGGCCTTTGGCCCTCCAAGAGAAGCCAGGCTTCCAGCTTGTGTCAGCTTGCATCTGGAAGAAATCCTGTTCCGTTTGGGATAGTAGGTGGCCGAAGCCGGGTGCCCGGCAGAGGGAGTTGGGCACAAATAATGGCCTGTTTCCAGGGGTAAGTAAAGTCAGCTGCCCAGGTACCGGATGTCAGTTTGTAGGAGGCCTTTGGCCGTCTAAGGGAAGCCAGGCTTCCAACTTGTGGCAGCTTGCATCTGGAAGAAATCCTGTTCCGTTCGGGATTGTAGGTGTCCCAGGAAAGGTTCCCGCCACACGGAGTTGGGCACAAAGGATGGCCTGCTTCCAGGGGTAAGTAAAGTCAGCTGCCCAGGTGCCTGATGTCAGTTTGTAGGAGGTCTTTGGATTCCAAGAGAATCCAGGCTTCAAGCTTGTGGCAGCTTGCATCTGGAAGAAATCCTGTTCCGTTCGGGTTTGTAGGTGGCCGAGGCCAGGTGCTCGGGAGAGTGAGTTGGGAACAAAGGATGGCCTGTTTCCAGGGGTAAGTAAAGTCAGCTGCCCAGGTGCCTGATGTCAGTTTGTAGGAGGCCTTTGGCCCTCCATGGGAAGCTAGTCTTCCAGTTTGTGGCAGCTTGCATCTGGAAGAAATCCTGTTCCGTTTGGGATTGTAGGTGGCCGAGGCCAGGTGCCCGGCAGAGGGAGTTGGGCGCAAGGATGGCATTTTTCCAGGGGTAAGTAAAGTCAGCTGCCCAGGTTCCTGATGTCAGTTTGTAGTAGGCCTTTGGCCCTCCAAGGGAAGCCAGCCTTCCAGCTTGTGGCAGCTTGCATCTTTAAGTAATCCAGTTCCGTTTGGGATCGTAGATGGCCGAGGCCTGGTGCCCGGCTAAGGGAGTTTGGAACAAAGGATGGCCTGTTTCCAGGGGTAAGTAATATTAGCTGCCCTGGTGCCTGGTTTCAGCTTATAGGAGGCCTTTGGCCCTCCAAGGGAAGCTAGTCTTCCAGTTTGGGGCTGCTTGCATCTGGAAGAAATCCTGTTCTGTTTGGGATTGTAGGTGGCCGAGGCCTGCTGCCCGGCAGGGGGAGTTGGGCTCAAAGGATGGCCTGTTTCCAGGGGTAAGTAAAGTCAGCTGCCCAGGTGCCTGATGTCAGTTTGTAGGAGGCCTTTGGCCCTCCACGGGAAGCTAGTCTTCCAGCTTGTGGCAGCTTGCATCTGGAAGAAATCCTGTTCCGTTCGGGATTGTAGGTGGCTGAAGCCGGGTGCCCGGCAGATGGAGTTGGGAACAAAGGATGGCCTGTTTTTAGGGGTAAGTAAAGTCAGCTGCCCAGGTGCCTGATGTCAGTTTGTAGGAGGCCTTTGGCGCTCCAAGGGAAGCCAGGCTTCTAGCTTGTGGCAGCTTGCATCTGGAAGAAATCCTGTTCCTGTTCGGGATTGTAGGCTGGCCGGAGCATGTGCCCGGCAGAGGGAGTTGGGCACAAAGGATGGGCCTGTTTCCAGGGGTAAGTAAAGTCAGCTGCCCAGGTGCCTGAGTTCAGCTTGTATGAGGCCTTTGTCCCTCCAACGGAAGCCAGCATTACAGCTTGTGGCAGTTTGCATCTGGAAGAAATCCTGTTCCGTTGGGGATTGTAGGTGGCCGAGGCTGGGTGCCCAGCAGAGGGAGTTGGGCACAAAGGATGGCCTGTT
>NW_027094871.1:0-47227 GCF_029207755.1 Chamaea fasciata | reverse complement strand
GGATTTCTTCCAGATGCAAGCTGCCTTTAACAGGAAGACTAGCTTCCCTTGGAGGGCCAAAGGCCTCCTACAAACTGACATCAGACATTTGGGCAGCTGACTTAACTTACCCCTGGAAACAGCCCATCCTTTGTGCCCAACTCCCTCTGCCAAGCACCAGGCCTCGCCCACCTACAATCCCGAACGGAACAGGATTTCTTCCAGATGCAAGCTGCCACAAACTGGAAGACAAGCTTCCCTTGGAGGGCCAAAGGCCTCCTACAAACTGACATCAGGCACCTTGGCAGCTGACTTTACTTACTTCTGGAAACAGCCCATCCGTTGTGCCCAACTCCCTCTGCCGGGCACCTGGCCTCACCCACCTACAATCCCGAACGGAACAGGATTTCTTCCAGATGCAAGCTGCCACAAACTGGAAGACAAGCTTCCCTTGGAGGGCCAAAGGCCTCCTACAAACTGACATCAGGCACCTGGGCAGCTGACTTTACTTACCCCTGGAAACAGCCCATCCTTTGTGCCCAACTCCCTCTGCCGGGCACCAGGCCTCGGCCACCTACAATCCTGAACGGAACAGGATTTCTTCCAGATGCAAGCTGCCACAAGCAGGAAGCCTGGCTTCCCTTGGAGGGCCAAAGGCCTCCTACAAACTGACATCAGGCACGTGGGCAGCTGACTTTACTTACCCCTCTAAACAGGACATCTTTGTGCCCAACTCCCTCTGCCGGGCACCTGGCCTCGGCCACCTACAATCCCGAACGAAACAGCATTTCTTCCAGATGCATGCTGCCACAAGCTGGAAGACTAGCTTCCCTTGGAGGGCCAAAGGCCTCCTACAAACTGACATCAGGCACCTGGGCAGCTGACTTTACTTATCCCTGGAAAAAGGACATCCTTTGTGCCCAACTCCCTCTGCCGGGCACCTGGCCTCGGCCACCTACAATCCCGAACGGAACCGGAGTTCTTCCAGATGCAAGCTGCCACAAGCTGGAAACGCGGCTTCACTTGGAGGGCCAAAGGCCTCCTACAAACTGACATCAGGCACCTGGGCAGCTGACTTTACTTACTCCTGGAAACAGGCCATCCTTTGTGCCCAACTCCCTCTGCCGGGCACCTGGCCTCGGCCACCTACAATCCCGAACGGAACAGGAGTTCTTCCAGATGCAAGCTGCCACAAGCTGGAAATGTGGCTTCACTTGGAGGGCCAAAGGCCTCCTACAAACTGACATCAGGCACCTGGGCAGCTGACTTTACTTTCCTAAAGAAACAGGCCATCATTTGTGCCCAACTCCCTCTGCCGGGCACCTGGCCTCGGCCACCTACAATCCCGAACGGAACAGGATTTCTTCCAGATGCAAGCTGCCACAAACTGGAAGCCTGTCTTCCCTTGGAGGGCCAAATGCCTCCTACAAACTGACATCAGGCACCTGGGCAGCTGACTTTACTTACCCCTGGAAACAGGCCATCCTTTGTGCCCAACTCCCTCTGCCGGGCACCAGGCCTCGGCCACCTGCAATCCCGAACAGATCAGTATTACATCCCGATGCAAGCTGCCACAAGCTGGAAGCCTGGCTTTCCATGGAGGACCAATAGCCACCTGCAAACTGACATCAGGCACCTGGGCAGCTGACTTTACTTACCCCTGGAAAAAGCCCATCCTTTGTGTCCAACTCCCTCATCCGGGCACCCAGCTCCGGCCCCCTACAATCCCGAACGGAACACGATTTCCTCCTGATGCAAGCTGCCACAAGCAGGAAGCCTGGCTTCCCATGGAGGGCCAAAGGCCTCCTAAAAACTGACATCAGGCACCTGGGCAGATGACTTTACTTACCCCTGGAAACAAGACATCCTTTGTGCCCAACTCCCTCTGCCGGGCAGATGGCCTCGGCCACCTACAATCCCGAACGGAACCGGAGTTCTTCCAGATGCAAGCTGCCACAAGCTGGAAACGCGGCTTCACTTGGGGGGCCAAAGGCCTCCTACAAACTGACATCAGGCACCTGGGCATCTGAGTTTACTTTCCCCTGGAAACAGCCCATCCTTTGTGCCCAACTCCCTCTGCCGGGCACCTGGCCTCGCCCACCTACAATCCCGAACGGAACAGGATTTCTTCCAGATGGAAGCTGCCACAAGCTGGAAGACTAGCTTCCCTTGGAGGGCCAAAGGCCTCCTACAAACTGACATCAGGCACCTGGGCTGCTGACCTTACTTACCCCTGGAAACCAGCCATCATATGTGCCCAACTCCCTCTGCCGGGCACCTGGCCTCGGACACCTACAATCCCGAACGGAACAGGATTTCTTCCAGATGCAAGCTGCCACAAGCAGTAAACCTGGCTTCCCATGGAGGACCAAAGGCCTCCTACAAACTGACATCAGGCACCTGGGCAGCTGACTTTACTTACCCCTGGAAACAGCCCATCCTTTGTGCCCAACTCCCTCTGCCGGGCACCTGGCCTCGGCCACCTACAATCCCGAACGGAACAGGATTTCTTCCAGATGCAAGCTGCCTTTATCAGGAAGACTAGCTTCCCTTGGAGGGCCAAAGGCCTCCTATAAACTGACATCAGACATTAGGGCAGCTGACTTAACTTACCCCTGGAAACAGCCCATCCTTTGTGCCCAACTCCCTCTGCCAAGCACCAGGCCTCGCCCACCTACAATCCCGAACGGAACAGGATTTCTTCCAGATGCAAGCTGCCACAAACTGGAAGACAAGCTTCCCTTGGAGGGCCAAAGGCCTCCTACAAACTGACATCAGGCACCTGGGCAGCTGACTTTACTTACCCCTGGAAACAGGCCATCATTTGTGCCCAACTCCCTCTGCCGGGCACCAGGCCTCGCCCACCTACAATCCCGAACGGAACAGGATTTCTTCCAGATGCAAGCTGCCACAAACTGGAAGACAAGCTTCCCTTGGAGGGCCAAAGGCCTCCTACAAACTGACATCAGGCACCTGGGCAGCTGACTTTACTTACCCCTGGAAACAGCCCATCCTTTGTGCCCAACTCCCTCTGCCGGGCACCAGGCCTCGGCCACGTACAATCCTGAACGGAACAGGATTTCTTCCAGATGCAAGCTGCCACAAGCAGGAAGCCTGGCTTCCCATGGAGGGCCAAAGGCCTCCTACAAACTGACATCAGGCACCTGGGCAGCTGACTTTACTTACCCCTGGAAACAGGCCATCCTTTGTGCCTAACTCCCTCAGCTGGGCACCCAGCTCCGGCCACCTACAATCCCGAACGGAACAGGATTTCTTCCCGATGCAAACTGCCTTGAACAGGAAGACAAGCTTCCCATGGAGGGCCAAAGGCCTCCTACAAACTGACATCAGGCACCTGGGCAGCTGACTTTACTTACCCCTGGAAACAGGCCATCCTTTGTGCCCAACTTCCTCTGCCGGGCACCCTGCTCCGGCAACCTACAATCCCGAACGTAACAGGATTTCTTCCAGATGCAAGCTGCCACAAGCAGGAAACCTGGCTTATCTTGGTGGGTCAAAGGCCTCCTACAAACTGACATCAGGCACCTGGGCAGCTGACTTTACTTACCCCTGGAAACAGGCCATCCTTTGTGCCCAACTCCCTCTGCCGGGCACCTGGCCTCGGCCACCTACAATCCCGAACGGAACCGGAGTTCTTCCAGATGCAAGCTGCCACAAGCTGAAACGTGGCTTCTCTTGGAGGGCCATTGGCCTCCTACAAACTGACATCAGGCACCTGGGCAGCTGACTTTACTTACCCCTGGAAACAGGCCATCCAGTGTGCCCAACTCCCTCTGCCGGGCACCTGGCCTCGGCCACCTACAATCCCGAACGGAACAGGATTTCTTCCCGATGCAAGCTGCCACAAGCTGGAAGACTGGTTTCCCTTGGAAAACCAAAGGCCTCCTACAAACTGACATCAGGCACCTGGGCAGCTGACTTTACTTACTCCTGGAAACAGCCCATCCTTTGTGCCCAACTCCCTCTGCCGGGCACCAGGCCTCGGCCACCTACAATCCTGAACGGAACAGGATTTCTTCCAGATGCATGCTGCCACAAGCAGGAAGCCTGGCTTCCCATGGAGGGCCAAAGGCCTCCTACAAACTGACATCAGGCACGTGGGCAGCTGACTTTACTTACCCCTCTAAACAGGACATCCTTTGTGCCCAACTCCCTCTGCCGGGCACCTGGCCTCGGCCACCTACAATTCCGAACGGAGCAGCATTTCTTCCAGATGCAAGCTGCCACAAGCTTGAAGACTAGCTTCCCTTGGAGGGCCAAAGGCCTCCTACAAACTGACATCAGGCACCTGGGCAGCTGACTTTACTTACCCCTGGAAACTGCCCATCCTTTGTGCCTAACTCCCTCAGCTGGGCACCCAGCTCCGGCCACCTACAATCCCGAACGGAACAGGATTTCTTCCCGAAGCAAACTGCCTCGAACAGGAAGACAAGCTTCCCTTGGAGGGCCAAAGGCCTCCTACAAACTGACATCAGGCACCTGGGCAGCTGACTTTACTTACCCCTGGAAACAGGCCATCATTTGTGCCCAACTCCCTCAGTCGGGCCCACAGCTTTGGCCACCTACAATCCTGAACGGAACAGGAGTTCTTCCAGATGCAAGCTGCCACAAGCTGGAAATGTGGCTTCACTTGGAGGGCCAAAGGCCTCCTACAAACTGACATCAGGCACCGGGTCAGCTGACTTTACTTTCCTAAAGAAACAGGCCATCATTTGTACCCAACTCCCTCTGCCGGGCACCTGGCCTCGGCCACCTGCAATCCCGAACGGAACAGGATTTCTTCCAGATGCAAGCTGCCACAAACTGGAAGACAGGCTTCCCTTGGAGGGCCAAAGGCCTCCTACAAACTGACATCAGGCACCTGGGCAGCTGACTTTACTTACCCCTGGAAACAGGCCATCCTTTGTGCCCAACTCCCTCTGCCGGGCACCAGGCCTCGGCCACCTGCAATCCCAAACAGATCAGTATTACTTCCCGATGCAAGCTGCCACAAGCTGGAAGCCGGGCTTTCCATGGAGGTCCAATAGCCACCTGCAAACTGACATCAGGCACCTGGGCAGCAGACTTAACTTACCCCTGGAAACAGCCCATCCTTTGTGTCCAACTCCCTCATCCGGGCACCCAGCTCCGGCCCCCTACAATCCCGAACGGAACACGATTTCTTCCAGATGCAAGCTGCCACAAGCAGGAAGCCTGGCTTCCCATGGAGGGCCAAAGGCCTCCTAAAAACTGACATCAGGCACCTGGGCAGATGACTTTACTTACCCCTGGAAACAAGACATCCTTTGTGCCCAACTCCCTCTGCCGGGCAGATGGCCTCGGCCACCTACAATCCCGAACGGAACCGGAGTTCTTCCAGATGCAAGCTGCCACAAGCTGGAAACGTGGCTTCACTTGGGGGGCCAAAGGCCTCCTAAAAACTGACATCAGGCACCTGGGCAGCTGACTTTACTTACCCCTGGAAACAGCCCATCCTTTGTGCCAAACTCCCTCTGCCGGGCACCGGGCCTCGCCCACCTACAATCCCGAACGGAACAGGATTTCTTCCAGATGCAAGCTGCCACAACCTGGAAGACAAGCTTCCCTTGGAGGGCCAAAGGCCTCCTACAAACTGACATCAGGCACCTGGGCTGCTGACTTTACTTACCCCTGGAAACAGGCCATCCTTTGTGCCCAACTCCCTCTGCCGGGCACCAGGCCTCGGCCACCTACAATCCTGAACGGAACAGGATTTCTTCCAGATGCAAGCTGCCACAAACTGGAAGCCTGTCATCCCTTGGAGGGCCAAAGGGCTCCTACAAACTGACATCAGGAACCTGGGCAGCTGACCTTACTTACCACTGGAAACCAGCCATCATATGTGCCCAACTCCCTCTGCCGGGCACCTGGCCTCGGCCACCTACAATCCCGAACGGAACAGGATTTCTTCCAGATGCAAGCTGCCACAAGCAGTAAACCTGGCTTCCCATGGAGGGCCAAAGGCCTCCTACTAACTGACATCAGGCACCTGGGCAGCTGACTTTACTTACCCCTGGAAACAGCCCATCCTTTGTGCCCAACTCCCTCTGCCGGGCACCTGGCCTCGGCCACCTACAATCCCGAACGGAACAGGATTTCTTCCAGATGCAAGCTGCCTTTAACAGGAAGACTAGCTTCCCTTGGAGGGCCAAAGGCCTCCTACAAACTGACATCAGACATTTGGGCAGCTGACTTAACTTACCCCTGGAAACAGCCCATCCTTTGTGCCCAACTCCCTCTGCCAAGCACCAGGCCTCGCCCACCTACAATCCCGAACGGAACAGGATTTCTTCCAGATGCAAGCTGCCTTTAACAGGAAGACAAGCTTCCCTTGGAGGGCCAAAGGCCTCCTACAAACTGACATCAGGCACCTGGGCAGCTGACATTACTTACCCCTGGAAAAAGCCCATCCTTTGTGCCCAACTCCCTCTGCCGGGCACCAGGCCTCGGCCACCTACAATCCCGAACGGAACAGGATTTCTTCCAGATGCAAGCTGCCACAAACTGGAAGACAAGCTTCCCTTGGAGGGCCAAAGGCCTCCTACAAACTGACATCAGGCACGTGGGCAGCTGACTTTACTTACCCCTCTAAACAGGACATCTTTGTGCCCAACTCCCTCTGCCAGGCACCTGGCCTCGGCCACCTACAATCCCGAACGAAACAGCATTTCTTCCAGATGCATGCTGCCACAAGCTGGAAGACTAGCTTCCCTTGGAGGGCCAAAGGCCTCCTACAAACTGACATCAGGCACCTGGGCAGCTGACTTTACTTATCCCTGGAAAAAGGACATCCTTTGTGCCCAACTCCCTCTGCCGGGCACCTGGCCTCGGCCACCTACAATCCCGAACGGAACCGGAGTTCTTCCAGATGCAAGCTGCCACAAGCTGGAAAGGCGGCTTCACTTGGAGGGCCAAAGGCCTCCTACAAACTGACATCAGGCACCTGGGCAGCTGACTTTACTTACCCCTGGAAACAGGCCATCCTTTGTGCCCAACTCCCTCTGCCAGGCACCTGGCCTCGGCCACCTACAATCCCGAACGGAACAGGATTTCTTCCAGATGAAAGCTGCCACAAGCTGGAAGACTGGTTTCTCATGGAGGACCAAAGGCCTCCTACAAACTGGCATCAGGCACCTGGGCAGCTGACTTTACTTACCCCTGGAAACAGCCCATCCTTTGTGCCCAACTCCCTCTGCCGGGCACCAGGTCTCGCCCACCTACAATCCCGAACGGAACAGGATTGCTTCCAGATGCAAGCTGCCACAAACTGGAAGACAAGCTTCCCTTGGAGGGCCAAAGGCCTCCTACAAACTGACATCAGGCACCTGGGCAGCTGACTTTACTTACCCCTGGAAACAGGCCATCCTTTGTGCCCAACTCCCTCTGCCGGGCACCAGGCCTCGGCCACCTGCAATCCCGAACAGATCAGTATTACTTCCCGATGCAAGCTGCCACAAGCTGGAAGCCTGGCTTTCCATGGAGGACCAATAGCCACCTGCAAACTGACATCAGGCACCTGGGCAGCTGACTTTACTTACCCCTGGAAACAGCCCATCCTTTGTGTCCAACTCCCTCATCCGGGCACCCAGCTCCGGCCCCCTACAATCCCGAACGGAACACGATTTCCTCCTGATGCAAGCTGCCACAAGCAGGAAGCCTGGCTTCCCATGGAGGGCCAAAGGCCTCCTAAAAACTGACATCAGGCAACTGGGAAGATGACTTTACTTACCCCTGGAAACAAGACATCCTTTGTGCCCAACTCCCTCTGCCGGGCAGATGGCCTCGGCCACCTACAATCCCGAACGGAACAGGATTTCTTCCAGATGCAAGCTGCCACAAGCTGGAAGACAAGCTTCGCTTAGAGGGCCAAAGGCCTCCTACAAACTGACATCAGGCACCTGGGCAGCTGACTTTACTTACCCCTGGAAACAGCCCATCCTTTGTGCCCAACTCCCTCTGCCGGGCACCAGGCCTCGCCCACCTACAATCCCGAACGGAACAGGATTTCTTCCAGATGCAAGCTGCCACAAACTGGAAGACAAGCTTCCCTTGGAGGGCCAAAGGCCTCCTACAAACTGACATCAGGCACCTGGGCAGCTGACTTTACTTACCCCTGGAAACAGGCCATCCTTTGTGCCCAACTCCCTCTGCCGGGCACCAGGCCTCAGCCACGTACAATCCTGAACGGAACAGGATTTCTTCCAGATGCAAGCTGCCACAAGCAGGAAGCCTTGCTTCCCATGGAGGGCCAAAGGCCTCCTACAAACTGACATCAGGCAGCTGGGCAGCTGACTTTACGTACCCCTGGAAACAGGCCATCCTTTGTGCCCAACTCCCTCTGCCGGGCACCAGGCCTCGGCCACCTGCAATCCCGAACAGATCAGTATTACATCCCGATGCAAGCTGCCACAAGCTGGAAGCCTGGCTTTCCATGGAGGACCAATAGCCACCTGCAAACTGACATCAGGCACCTGGGCAGCTGACTTTACTTACCCCTGGAAAAAGCCCATGCTTTGTGTCCAACTCCCTCATCCGGGCACCCAGCTCCGGCCCCCTACAATCCCGAACGGAACACGATTTCCTCCTGATGCAAGCTGCCACAAGCAGGAAGCCTGGCTTCCCATGGAGGGCCAAAGGCCTCCTAAAAACTGACATCAGGCACCTGGGCAGATGACTTTACTTACCCCTGGAAACAAGACATCCTTTGTGCCCAACTCCCTCTGCCGGGCAGATGGCCTCGGCCACCTACAATCCCGAACAGAACCGGAGTTCTTCCAGATGCAAGCTGCCACAAGCTGGAAACGCGGCTTCACTTGGGGGGCCAAAGGCCTCCTACAAACTGACATCAGGCACCTGGGCATCTGAGTTTACTTTCCCCTGGAAACAGCCCATCCTTTGTGCCCAACTCCCTCTGCCGGGCACCTGGCCTCGCCCACCTACAATCCCGAACGGAACAGGATTTCTTCCAGATGGAAGCTGCCACAAGCTGGAAGACTAGCTTCCCTTGGAGGGCCAAAGGCCTCCTACAAACTGACATCAGGCACCTGGGCTGCTGACCTTACTTACCCCTGGAAACCAGCCATCATATGTGCCCAACTCCCTCTGCCGGGCACCTGGCCTCGGCCACCTACAATCCCGAACGGAACAGGATTTCTTCCAGATGCAAGCTGCCTTTAACAGGAAGACTAGCTTCCCTTGGAGGGCCAAAGGCCTCCTACAAACTGACATCAGGCACCTGGGCAGCTGACTTTACTTACCCCTGGAAACAGCCCATCCTTTGTGCCCAACTCCCTCTGCCGGGCACCAGGCCTCGGCCACCTACAATCCCGAACGGAACAGGATTTCTTCCAGATGCAAGCTGCCACAAACTGGAAGACAAGCTTCCCTTGGAGGGCCAAAGGCCTCCTACAAACTGACATCAGGCACGTGGGCAGCTGACTTTACTTACCCCTCTAAACAGGACATCTTTGTGCCCAACTCCCTCTGCCAGGCACCTGGCCTCGGCCACCTACAATCCCGAACGAAACAGCATTTCTTCCAGATGCATGCTGCCACAAGCTGGAAGACTAGCTTCCCTTGGAGGGCCAAAGGCCTCCTACAAACTGACATCAGGCACCTGGGCAGCTGACTTTACTTATCCCTGGAAAAAGGACATCCTTTGTGCCCAACTCCCTCTGCCGGGCACCTGGCCGCGGCCACCTACAATCCCGAACGGAACCGGAGTTCTTCCAGATGCAAGCTGCCACAAGCTGGAAACGCGGCTTCACTTGGAGGGCCAAAGGCCTCCTACAAACTGACATCAAGCACCTGGGCAGCTGACTTTACTTACCCCTGGAAACAGGCCATCCTTTGTGCCCAACTCCCTCTGCCAGGCACCTGGCCTCGGCCACCTACAATCCCGAACGGAACAGGATTTCTTCCAGATGAAAGCTGCCACAAGCTGGAAGACTGGTTTCTCATGGAGGACCAAAGGCCTCCTACAAACTGGCATCAGGCACCTGGGCAGCTGACTTTACTTACCCCTGGAAACAGCCCATCCTTTGTGCCCAACTCCCTCTGCCGGGCACCAGGCCTCGGCCACCTGCAATCCCGAACAGATCAGTATTACTTCCCGATGCAAGCTGCCACAAGCTGGAAGCCTGGCTTTCCATGGAGGACCAATAGCCACCTGCAAACTGACATCAGGCACCTGGGCAGCTGACTTTACTTACCCCTGGAAACAGCCCATCCTTTGTGTCCAACTCCCTCATCCGGGCACCCAGCTCCGGCCCCCTACAATCCCGAACGGAACACGATTTCCTCCTGATGCAAGCTGCCACAAGCAGGAAGCCTGGCTTCCCATGGAGGGCCAAAGGCCTCCTAAAAACTGACATCAGGCACCTGGGAAGATGACTTTACTTACCCCTGGAAACAAGACATCCTTTGTGCCCAACTCCCTCTGCCGGGCAGATGGCCTCGGCCACCTACAATCCCGAACGGAACAGGATTTCTTCCAGATGCAAGCTGCCACAAACTGGAAGACAAGCTTTGCTTGGAGGGCCAAAGGCCTCCTACAAACTGACATCAGGCACCTGGGCAGCTGACTTTACTTACCCCTGGAAACAGCCCATCCTTTGTGCCCAACTCCCTCTGCCGGGCACCAGGCCTCGCCCACCTACAATCCCGAACGGAACAGGATTTCTTCCAGATGCAAGCTGCCACAAACTGGAAGACAAGCTTCCCTTGGAGGGCCAAAGGCCTCCTACAAACTGACATCAGGCACCTGGGCAGCTGACTTTACTTACCCCTGGAAACAGGCCATCCTTTGTGCCCAACTCCCTCTGCCGGGCACCAGGCCTCGGCCACGTACAATCCTGAACGGAACAGGATTTCTTCCAGATGCAAGCTGCCACAAGCAAGAAGCCTTGCTTCCCATGGAGGGCCAAAGGCCTCCTACAAACTGACATCAGGCACCTGGGCAGCTGACTTTACTTACCCCTGGAAACAGGCCATCCTTTGTGCCTAACTCCCTCAGCTGGGCACCCAGCTCCGGCCACCTACAATCCCGAACGAAACAGGATTTCTTCCCGATGCAAACTGCCTTGAACAGGAAGACAAGCTTCCCATGGAGGGCCAAAGGCCTCCTACAAACTGACATCAGGCACCTGGGCAGCTGACTTTACTTACCCCTGGAAACAGGACATCCTTTGTGCCCAACTCCCTCTGCCGGGCCCACAGCTTTGGCCACCTACAATCCCGAACGGAACAGGAGTTCTTCCAGATGCAAGCTGCCACAAGCTGGAAATGTGGCTTCACTTGGAGGGCCAAAGGCCTCCTACAAACTGACATCAGGCACCTGGGCAGCTGACTTTACTTTCCTAAAGAAACAGGCCATCATTTGTGCCCAACTCCCTCTGCCGGGCACCTGGCCTCGGCCACCTACAATCCCGAACGGAACAGGATTTCTTCCAGATGCAAGCTGCCACAAACTGGAAGCCTGTCTTCCCTTGGAGTGCCAAATGCCTCCTACAAACTGACATCAAGCACCTGGGCAGCTGACTTTACTTACCCCTGGAAACAGGCCAACCTTTGTGCCCAACTCCCTCTGCTGGGCACCAGGCCTCGGCCACCTACAATCCCGAACGTAACAGGATTTCTTCCAGATGCAAGCTGCCACAAGCAGGAAACCTGGCTTCTCTTGGTGGGTCAAAGGCCACCTGCAAACTGACATCAGGCACCTGGGCAGCTGACTTTACTTACCCCTGGAAACAGGCCATCCTTTGTGCCCAACTCCCTCTGCCGGGCACCAGGCCTCGGCCACCTGCAATCCCGAACAGATCAGTATTACTTCCCGATGCAAGCTGCCACAAGCTGGAAGCCTGGCTTTCCATGGAGGACCAATAGCCACCTGCAAACTGACATCAGGCACCTGGGCAGCTGACTTTACTTACCCCTGGAAAAAGCCCATCCTTTGTGTCCAACTCCCTCATCCGGGCACCCAGCTCCGGCCCCCTACAATCCCGAACGGAACACGATTTCCTCCTGATGCAAGCTGCCACAAGCAGGAAGCCTGGCTTCCCATGGAGGGCCAAAGGCCTCCTAAAAACTGACATCAGGCACCTGGGCAGATGACTTTACTTACCCCTGGAAACAAGACATCCTTTGTGCCCAACTCCCTCTGCCGGGCAGATGGCCTCGGCCACCTACAATCCCGAACGGAACCGGAGTTCTTCCAGATGCAAGCTGCCACAAGCTGGAAACGCGGCTTCACTTGGGGGGCCAAAGACCTCCTACAAACTGACATCAGGCACCTGGGCAGCTGACTTTACTTACCCCTGGAAACAGCCCATCCGTTGTGCCCTACTCCCTCTGCCGGGCACCTGGCCTCGGCCACCTACAATCCCGAACGAAACAGCATTTCTTCCAGATGCATGCTGCCACAAGCTGGAAGACTAGCTTCCCTTGGAGGGCCAAAGGCCTCCTACAAACTGACATCAGGCACCTGGGCAGCTGACTTTACTTATCTCTGGAAAAAGGACATCCTTTGTGCCCAACTCCCTCTGCCGGGCACCTGGCCTCGGCCACCTACAATCCCGAACGGAACCGGAGTTCTTCCAGATGCAAGCTGCCACAAGCTGGAAACGCGGCTTCACTTGGAGGGCCAAAGGCCTCCTACAAACTGACATCAGGCACCTGGGCAGCTGACTTTACTTACCCCTGGAAACAGGCCATCCTTTGTGCCCAACTCCCTCTGCCGGGCACCTGGCCTCGGCCACCTACAATCCCGAACGGAACAGGATTTCTTCCAGATGCAAGCTGCCACAAGCTGGAAGACTGGTTTCCCATGGAGGAACAAAGGCCTCCTACAAACTGGCATCAGGCTCCTGGGCAGCTGACTTTACTTACCCCTGGAAACAGCCCATCCTTTGTGCCCAACTCCCTCTGCCGGGCACCAGGTCTCGGCCACCTACAATCCCGAACGGAACAGGATTGCTTCCAGATGCAAGCTGCCACAAACTGGTCGACAAGCTTCCCTTGGAGGGCCAAAGGCCTCCTACAAACTGACATCAGGCACCTGGGCAGCTAACTTTACTTACCCCTGGAAACAGCCCATCCTTTGTGCCCAACTTCCTCTGCCGGGCACCAGGTTTTGCCCACCTACAATCCCGAACGGAACAGGATTGCTTCCAGATGCAAGCTGCCACAAACTGGAAGACAAGCTTCCCTTGGAGGGCCAAAGGCCTCCTACAAACTGACATCAGGCACCTGGGCAGCTGACTTTACTTACCCCTGGAAACAGGCCATCCTTTGTGCCCAACTCCCTCTGCCGGGCACCAGGCCTCGGCCACCTGCAATCCCGAACAGATCAGTATTACTTCCCGATGCAAGCTGCCACAAGCTGGAAGCCTTGCTTTCCATGGAGGACCAATAGCCACCTGCAAACTGACATCAGGCACCTGGGCAGCTGACTTTACTTACCCCTGGAAACAGCCCATCCTTTGTGTCCAACTCCCTCATCCGGGCACCCAGCTCCGGCCCCCTACAATCCCGAACTGAACACGATTTCCTCCTGATGCAAGCTGCCACAAGCAGGAAGCCTGGCTTCCCATGGAGGGCCAAAGGCCTCCTAAAAACTGACATCAGGCACCTGGGCAGATGACTTTACTTACCCCTGGAAATAAGACATCCTTTGTGCCCAACTCCCTCTGCCGGACAGATGGCCTCGGCCACCTACAATCGCGAACGGAACCGGAGTTCTTCCAGATGCAAGCTGCCACAAGCTGGAAACGTGGCTTCACTTGGGGGGCCAAAGGCCTCCTACAAACTGACATCAGGCACCTGGGCATCTGACTTTACTTACCCCTGGAAACAGCCCATCCTTTGTGCCCAACTCCCTCTGCCGGGCACCTGGCCTCGGCCACCTACAATCCCGAACGGAACAGGATTTCTTCCAGATGGAAGCTGCCACAAGCTGGAAGACTAGCTTCCCTTGGAGGGCCAAAGGCCTCCTACAAACTGACATCAGGCACCTGGGCTGCTGACTTTACTTACCCCTGGAAACAGGCCATCCTTTGTGCCCAACTCCCTCTGCTGGGCACCAGGCCTCGGCCACCTACAATCCTGAACGGAACAGGATTTCTTCCAGATGCAAGCTGCCACAAACTGGAAGCATGTCATCCCTTGGAGGGCCAAAGGCCTCCTACAAACTGACATCAGGCACCTGGGCAGCTGACCTTACTTACCCCTGGAAACCAGCCATCATATGTGCCCAACTCCCTCTGCCGGGCACCTGGCCTCGGCCACCTACAATTCCGAACGGAACAGGATTTCTTCCAGATGCAAGCTGCCACAAGCAGTAAACCTGGCTTCCCATGGAGGGCCAAAGGCCTCATACAAACTAACATCAGGCACCTGGGCAGCTGACTTTACTTACCCCTGGAAACAGCCCATCCTTTGTGCCTAACTCCCTCTGCCGGGCACCTGGCCTCGGCCACCTACAATCCCGAACGGAACAGGATTTCTTCCAGATGCAAGCTGCCTTTAACAGGAAGACTAGCTTCCCTTGGAGGGCCAAAGGCCTCCTATAAACTGACATCAGACATTTGGGCAGCTGACTTAACTTACCCCTGGAAACAGCCCATCCTTTGTGCCCAACTCCCTCTGCCAAGCACCAGGCCTCGCCCACCTACAATCCCGAACGGAACAGGATTTCTTCCAGATGCAAGCTGCCACAAACTGGAAGACAAGCTTCCCTTGGAGGGCCAAAGGCCTCCTACAAACTGACATCAGGCACCTGGGCAGCTGACTTTACTTACCCCTGGAAACAGCCCATCCTTTGTGCCCAACTCCCTCTGCCGGGCACCAGGCCTCGCCCACCTACAATCCCGAACGGAACAGGATTTCTTCCAGATGCAAGCTGCCACAAACTGGAAGACAAGCTTCCCTTGGAGGGCCAAAGGCCTCCTACAAACTGACATCAGGCACCTGGGCAGCTGACTTTACTTACCCCTGGAAACAGCCCATCCTTTGTGCCCAACTCCCTCTGCCGGGCACCAGGCCTCGGCCACCTACAATCCTGAACGGAACAGGATTTCTTCCAGATGCAAGCTGCTACAAGCAGGAAGCCTGGCTTCCCATGGAGGGCCAAAGGCCTCCTACAAACTGACATCAGGCACCTGGGCAGCTGACTTTACTTACCCCTGGAAACAGGCCATCCTTTGTGCCTAACTCCCTCAGCTGGGCACCCAGCTCCGGCCACCTACAATCCCGAACGAAACAGCATTTCTTCCAGATGCATGCTGCCACAAGCTGGAAGACTAGCTTCCTCTAGAGGGCCAAAGGCCTCCTACAAACTGACATCAGGCACCTGGGCAGCTGACTTTACTTATCCCTGGACAAAGGACATCCTTTGTGCCCAACTCCCTCTGCCGGGCACCTGGCCTCGGCCACCTACAATCCCGAACGGAACCGGAGTTCTTCCAGATGCAAGCTGCCACAAGCTGGAAACGCGGCTTCACTTAGAGGGCCAAAGGCCTCCTACAAACTGATATCAGGCACCTGGGCAGCTGACTTTACTTACCCCTGGAAACAGGCCATCCTTTGTGCCCAACTCCCTCTGCCGGGCACCTGGCCTCGGCCACCTACAATCCCGAACGGAACAGGATTTCTTCCAGATGCAAGCTGCCACAAGCTGGAAGACTGGTTTCCCATGGAGGACCAAAGGCCTCCTACAAACTGGCATCAGGCACCTGGGCAGCTGACTTTACTTACCCCTGGAAACAGCCCATCCTTTGTGCCCAACTCCCTCTGCCGGGCACCAGGTCTCGCCCACCTACAATCCCGAACGGAACAGGATTTCTTCCAGATGCAAGCTGCCTTTAACAGGAAGACTAGCTTCCCTTGGAGGGCCAAAGGCCTCCTACAAACTGACATCAGACATTTGGGCAGCTGACTTAACTTACCCCTGGAAACAGCCCATCCTTTGTGCCCAACTCCCTCTGCCAAGCACCAGGCCTCGCCCACCTACAATCCCGAACGGAACAGGATTTCTTCCAGATGCAAGCTGCCACAAACTGGAAGACAAGCTTCCCTTGGAGGGCCAAAGGCCTCCTACAAACTGACATCAGGCACCTTGGCAGCTGACTTTACTTACTTCTGGAAACAGCCCATCCGTTGTGCCCAACTCCCTCTGTTGGGCACCTGGCCTCGCCCACCTACAATCCCGAACGGAACAAGATTTCTTCCAGATGCAAGCTGCCACAAACTGGAAGACAAGCTTCCCTTGGAGGGCCAAAGGCCTCCTACAAACTGACATCAGGCACCTGGGCAGCTGACTTTACTTACCCCTGGAAACAGCCCATCCTTTGTGCCCAACTCCCTCTGCCGGGCACCAGGCCTCGGCCACCTACAATCCCGAACGGAACAGGATTTTTTCCAGATGCAAGCTGCCACAAACTGGAAGACAAGCTTCCCTTGGAGGGCCAAAGGCCTCCTACAAACTGACATCAGGCACGTGGGCAGCTGACTTTACTTACCCCTCTAAACAGGACATCTTTGTGCCCAACTCCCTCTGCCAGGCACCTGGCCTCGGCCACCTACAATCCCGAACGAAACAGCATTTCTTCCAGATGCATGCTGCCACAAGCTGGAAGACTAGCTTCCCTTGGAGGGCCAAAGGCCTCCTACAAACTGACATCAGGCACCTGGGCAGCTGACTTTACTTATCCCTGGAAAAAGGACATCCTTTGTGCCCAACTCCCTCTGCCGGGCACCTGGCCTCGGCCACCTACAATCCCGAACGGAACCAGAGTTCTTCCAGATGCAAGCTGCCACAAGCTGGAAACGCGGCTTCACTTGGAGGGCCAAAGGCCTCCTACAAACTGACATCAGGCACCTGGGCAGCTGACTTTACTTACCCCTGGAAACAGGCCATCCTTTGTGCCCAACTCCCTCTGCCAGGCACCTGACCTCGGCCACCTACAATCCCGAACGGAACAGGATTTCTTCCAGATGAAAGCTGCCACAAGCTGGAAGACTGGTTTCTCATGGAGGACCAAAGGCCTCCTACAAACTGACATCAGGCACCTGGGCAGCTGACTTTACTTACCCCTGGAAACAGGCCATCCTTTGTGCCCAACTCCCTCTGCCGGGCACCAGGCCTCGGCCACCTGCAATCCCGAACAGATCAGTATTACTTCCCGATGCAAGCTGCCACAAGCTGGAGGCCTGGCTTTCCATGGAGGACCAATAGCCACCTGCAAACTGACATCAGGCACCTGGGCAGCTGACTTTACTTACCCCTGGAAACAGCCCATCCTTTGTGTCCAACTCCCTCATCCGGGCACCCAGCTCCGGCCCCCTACAATCCCGAACGGAACACGATTTCCTCCTGATGCAAGCTGCCACAAGCAGGAAGCCTGGCTTCCCATGGAGGGCCAAAGGCCTCCTAAAAACTGACATCAGGCACCTGGGAAGATGACTTTACTTACCCCTGGAAACAAGACATCCTTTGTGCCCAACTCCCTCTGCCGGGCAGATGGCCTCGGCCACCTACAATCCCGAACGGAACAGGATTTCTTCCAGATGCAAGCTGCCACAAACTGGAAGACAAGCTTCGCTTGGAGGGCCAAAGGCCTCCTACAAACTGACATCAGGCACCTGGGCAGCTGACTTTGCTTACCCCTGGAAACAGCCCATCCTTTGTGCCCAACTCCCTCTGCCGGGAACCAGGCCTCGCCCACCTACAATCCCGAACGGAACAGGATTTCTTCCAGATGCAAGCTGCCACAAACTGGAAGACAAGCTTCCCTTGGAGGGCCAAAGGCCTCCTACAAACTGACATCAGGCACCTGGGCAGCTGACTTTACTTACCCCTGGAAACAGGCCATCCTTTGTGCCCAACTCCCTCTGCCGGGCACCAGGCCTCGGCCACGTACAATCCTGAACGGAACAGGATTTCTTCCAGATGCAAGCTGCCACAAGCAGGAAGCCTTGCTTCCCATGGAGGGCCAAAGGCCTCCTACAAACTGACATCAGGCACCTGGGCAGCTGACTTTACTTACCCCTGGAAACAGGCCATCCTTTGTGCCTAACTCCCTCAGCTGGGCACCCAGCTCCGGCCACCTACAATCCCGAACGAAACAGGATTTCTTCCCGATGCAAACTGCCTTGAACAGGAAGAAAAGCTTCCCATGGAGGGCCAAAGGCCTCCTACAAACTGACATCAGGCACCTGGGCAGCTGACTTTACTTACCCCTGGAAACAGGACATCCTTTGTGCCCAACTCCCTCTGCCGGGCCCACAGCTTTGGCCACCTACAATCCCGAACGGAACAGGAGTTCTTCCAGATGCAAGCTGCCACAAGCTGGAAATGTGGCTTCACTTGGAGGGCCAAAGGCCTCCTACAAACTGACATCAGGCACCTGGGCAGCTGACTTTACTTTCCTAAAGAAACAGGCCATCATTTGTGCCCAACTCCCTCTGCCGGGCACCTGGCCTCGGCCACCTACAATCCCGAACGGAACAGGATTTCTTCCAGATGCAAGCTGCCACAAACTGGAAGCCTGTCTTCCCTTGGAGTGCCAAATGCCTCCTACAAACTGACATCAAGCACCTGGGCAGCTAACTTTACTTACCCCTGGAAACAGGCCATCCTTTGTGCCCAACTCCCTCAGCTGGGCACCAGGCCTCGGCCACCTACAATCCCGAACGTAACAGGATTTCTTCCAGATGCAAGCTGCCACAAGCAGGAAACCTGGCTTCTCTTGGTGGGTCAAAGGCCACCTACAAACTGACATCAGGCACCTGGGCAGCTGACTTTACTTACCCCTGGAAACAGGCCATCCTTTGTGCCCAACTCCCTCTGCCGGGCACCAGGCCTCGGCCACCTGCAATCCCGAACAGATCAGTATTACTTCCCGATGCAAGCTGCCACAAGCTGGAAGCCTGGCTTTCCATGGAGGACCAATAGCCACCTGCAAACTGACATCAGGCACCTGGGCAGCTGACTTTACTTACCCCTGGAAAAAGCCCATCCTTTGTGTCCAACTCCCTCATCCGGGCACCCAGCTCCGGCCCCCTACAATCCCGAACGGAACACGATTTCCTCCTGATGCAAGCTGCCACAAGCAGGAAGCCTGGCTTCCCATGGAGGGCCAAAGGCCTCCTAAAAACTGACATCAGGCACCTGGGCAGATGACTTTACTTACCCCTGGAAACAAGACATCCTTTGTGCCCAACTCCCTCTGCCGGGCAGATGGCCTCGGCCACCTACAATCCCGAACGGAACCGGAGTTCTTCCAGATGCAAGCTGCCACAAGCTGGAAACGCGGCTTCACTTGAGGGGCCAAAGACCTCCTACAAACTGACATCAGGCACCTGGGCATCTGAGTTTACTTACCCCTGGAAACAGCCCATCCTTTGTGCCCAACTCCCTCTGCCGGGCACCTGGCCTCGCCCACCTACAATCCCGAACGGAACAGGATTTCTTCCAGATGGAAGCTGCCACAAGCTGGAAGACTAGCTTCCCTTGGAGGGCCAAAGGTCTCCTACAAACTGACATCAGGCACCTGGGCAGCTGACTTTACTTACCCCTGGAAACAGCCCATCCGTTGTGCCCTACTCCCTCTGCCGGGCACCTGGCCTCGGCCACCTACAATCCCGAACGAAACAGCATTTCTTCCAGATGCATGCTGCCACAAGCTGGAAGACTAGCTTCCCTTGGAGGGCCAAAGGCCTCCTACAAACTGACATCAGGCACCTGGGCAGCTGACTTTACTTATCTCTGGAAAAAGGACATCCTTTGTGCCCAACTCCCTCTGCCGGGCACCTGGCCTCGGCCACCTACAATCCCGAACGGAACCGGAGTTCTTCCAGATGCAAGCTGCCACAAGCTGGAAACGCGGCTTCACTTGGAGGGCCAAAGGCCTCCTACAAACTGACATCAGGCACCTGGGCAGCTGACTTTACTTACCCCTGGAAACAGGCCATCCTTTGTGCCCAACTCCCTCTGCCGGGCACCTGGCCTCGGCCACCTACAATCCCGAACGGAACAGGATTTCTTCCAGATGCAAGCTGCCACAAGCTGGAAGACTGGTTTCCCATGGAGGAACAAAGGCCTCCTACAAACTGGCATCAGGCTCCTGGGCAGCTGACTTTACTTACCCCTGGAAACAGCCCATCCTTTGTGCCCAACTCCCTCTGCCGGGCACCAGGTCTCGGCCACCTACAATCCCGAACGGAACAGGATTGCTTCCAGATGCAAGCTGCCACAAACTGGTCGACAAGCTTCCCTTGGAGGGCCAAAGGCCTCCTACAAACTGACATCAGGCACCTGGGCAGCTAAGTTTACTTACCCCTGGAAACAGCCCATCCTTTGTGCCCAACTTCCTCTGCCGGGCACCAGGTTTTGCCCACCTACAATCCCGAACGGAACAGGATTGCTTCCAGATGCAAGCTGCCACAAACTGGAAGACAAGCTTCCCTTGGAGGGCCAAAGGCCTCCTACAAACTGACATCAGGCACCTGGGCAGCTGACTTTACTTACCCCTGGAAACAGGCCATCCTTTGTGCCCAACTCCCTCTGCCGGGCACCAGGCCTCGGCCACCTGCAATCCCGAACAGATCAGTATTACTTCCCGATGCAAGCTGCCACAAGCTGGAAGCCTTGCTTTCCATGGAGGACCAATAGCCACCTGCAAACTGACATCAGGCACCTGGGCAGCTGACTTTACTTAACCCTGGAAACAGCCCATCCTTTGTGTCCAACTCCCTCATCCGGGCACCCAGCTCCGGCCCCCTACAATCCCGAACTGAACACGATTTCCTCCTGATGCAAGCTGCCACAAGCAGGAAGCCTGGCTTCCCATGGAGGGCCAAAGGCCTCCTAAAAACTGACATCAGGCACCTGGGCAGATGACTTTACTTACCCCTGGAAATAAGACATCCTTTGTGCCCAACTCCCTCTGCCGGGCAGATGGCCTCGGCCACCTACAATCCCGAACGGAACCGGAGTTCTTCCAGATGCAAGCTGCCACAAGCTGGAAACGTGGCTTCACTTGGGGGGCCAAAGGCCTCCTACAAACTGACATCAGGCACCTGGGCATCTGACTTTACTTACCCCTGGAAACAGCCCATCCTTTGTGCCCAACTCCCTCTGCCGGGCACCTGGCCTCGGCCACCTACAATCCCGAACGGAACAGGATTTCTTCCAGATGGAAGCTGCCACAAGCTGGAAGACTAGCTTCCCTTGGAGGGCGAAAGGCCTCCTACAAACTGACATCAGGCACCTGGGCTGCTGACTTTACTTACCCCTGGAAACAGGCCATCCTTTGTGCCCAACTCCCTCTGCTGGGCACCAGGCCTCGGCCACCTACAATCCTGAACGGAACAGGATTTCTTCCAGATGCAAGCTGCCACAAACTGGAAGCATGTCATCCCTTGGAGGGCCAAAGGCCTCCTACAAACTGACATCAGGCACCTGGGCAGCTGACCTTACTTACCCCTGGAAACCAGCCATCATATGTGCCCAACTCCCTCTGCCGGGCACCTGGCCTCGGCCACCTACAATTCCGAACGGAACAGGATTTCTTCCAGATGCAAGCTGCCACAAGCAGTAAACCTGGCTTCCCATGGAGGGCCAAAGGCCTCCTACAAACTGACATCAGGCACCTGGGCAGCTGACTTTACTTACCCCTGGAAACAGCCCATCCTTTGTGCCTAACTCCCTCTGCCGGGCACCTGGCCTCGGCCACCTACAATCCCGAACGGAACAGGATTTCTTCCAGATGCAAGCTGCCTTTAACAGGAAGACTAGCTTCCCTTGGAGGGCCAAAGGCCTCCTATAAACTGACATCAGACATTTGGGCAGCTGACTTAACTTACCCCTGGAAACAGCCCATCCTTTGTGCCCAACTCCCTCTGCCAAGCACCAGGCCTCGCCCACCTACAATCCCGAACGGAACAGGATTTCTTCCAGATGCAAGCTGCCACAAACTGGAAGACAAGCTTCCCTTGGAGGGCCAAAGGCCTGCTACAAACTGACATCAGGCACCTGGGCAGCTGACTTTACTTACCCCTGGAAACAGCCCATCCTTTGTGCCCAACTCCCTCTGCCGGGCACCAGGCCTCGCCCACCTACAATTCCGAACGGAACAGGATTTCTTCCAGATGCAAGCTGCCACAAACTGGAAGACAAGCTTCCCTTGGAGGGCCAAAGGCCTCCTACAAACTGACATCAGGCACCTGGGCAGCTGACTTTACTTACCCCTGGAAACAGCCCATCCTTTGTGCCCAACTCCCTCTGCCGGGCACCAGGCCTCGGCCACCTACAATCCTGAACGGAACAGGATTTCTTCCAGATGCAAGCTGCCACAAGCAGGAAGCCTGGCTTCCCATGGAGGGCCAAAGGCCTCCTACAAACTGACATCAGGCACCTGGGCAGCTGACTTTACTTACCCCTGGAAACAGGCCATCCTTTGTGCCTAACTCCCTCAGCTGGGCACCCAGCTCCGGCCACCTACAATCCCGAACGAAACAGCATTTCTTCCAGATGCATGCTGCCACAAGCTGGAAGACTAGCTTCCTCTAGAGGGCCAAAGGCCTCCTACAAACTGACATCAGGAACCTGGGCAGCTGACTTTACTTATCCCTGGAAAAAGGACATCCTTTGTGCCCAACTCCCTCTGCCGGGCACCTGGCCTCGGCCACCTACAATCCCGAACGGAACCGGAGTTCTTCCAGATGCAAGCTGCCACAAGCTGGAAACGCGGCTTCACTTGGAGGGCCAAAGGCCTCCTACAAACTGATATCAGGCACCTGGGCAGCTGACTTTACTTACCCCTGGAAACAGGCCATCCTTTGTGCCCAACTCCCTCTGCCGGGCACCTGGCCTCGGCCACCTACAATCCCGAACGGAACAGGATTTCTTCCAGATGCAATCTGCCACAAGCTGGAAGACTGGTTTCCCATGGAGGACCAAAGGCCTCCTACAAACTGGCATCAGGCACCTGGGCAGCTGACTTTACTTACCCCTGGAAACAGCCCATCCTTTGTGCCCAACTCCCTCTGCCGGGCACCAGGTCTCGCCCACCTACAATCCCGAACGGAACAGGATTGCTTCCAGATGCAAGCTGCCACAAACTGGAAGACAAGCTTCCCTTGGAGGGCCAAAGGCCTCCTACAAACTGACATCAGGCACCTGGGCAGCTGACTTTACTTACCCCTGGAAACAGGCCATCCTTTGTGCCCAACTCCCTCTGCCGGGCACCAGGCCTCGGCCACCTGCAATCCCGAACAGATCAGTATTACTTCCCGATGCAAGCTGCCACAAGCTGGAAGCCTGGCTTTCCATGGAGGACCAATAGCCACCTGCAAACTGACATCAGGCACCTGGGCAGCTGACTTTACTTACCCCTGGAAACAGCCCATCCTTTGTGTCCAACTCCCTCATCCGGGCACACAGCTCCGGCCCCCTACAATCCCGAACGGAACACGATTTCCTCCTGATGCAAGCTGCCACAAGCAGGAAGCCTGGCTTCCCATGGTCGGCCAAAGGCCTCCTAAAAACTGACATCAGGCACCTGGGCAGATGACTTTACTTACCCCTGGAAACAAGACATCCTTTGTGCCCAACTCCCTCTGCCGGGCAGATGGCCTCGGCCACCTACAATCCCGAACGGAACCGGAGTTCTTCCAGATGCAAGCTGCCACAAGCTGGAAACGTGGCTTCACTTGGGAGGCCAAAGGCCTCCTACAAACTGACATCAGGCACCTGGGCATCTGACTTTACTTACCCCTGGAAACAGCCCATCCTTTGTGCCCAACTCCCTCTGCCGGGCACCTGGCCTCGGCCACCTACAATCCCGAACGGAACAGGATTTCTTCCAGATGGAAGCTGCCACAAGCTGGAAGACTAGCTTCCCTTGGAGGGCGAAAGGCCTCCTACAAACTGACATCAGGCACCTGGGCTGCTGACTTTACTTACCCCTGGAAACAGCCCATCCTTTGTGCCCAACTCCCTCTGCCGGGCACCAGGCCTCGGCCACCTACAATCCTGAACGGAACAGGATTTCTTCCAGATGCAAGCTGCCACAAACTGGAAGCATGTCATCCCTTGGAGGGCCAAAGGCCTCCTACAAACTGACATCAGGCACCTGGGCAGCTGACCTTACTTACCCCTGGAAACCAGCCATCATATGTGCCCAACTCCCTCTGCCGGGCACCTGGCCTCGGCCACCTACAATCCCGAACGGAACAGGATTTCTTCCAGATGCAAGCTGCCACAAACTGGAAGACAAGCTTCCCTTGGAGGGCCAAAGGCCTCCTACAAACTGACATCAGGCACCTGGGCAGCTGACTTTACTTATCTCTGGAAAAAGGACATCCTTTGTGCCCAACTCCCTCTGCCGGGCACCTGGCCTCGGCCACCTACAATCCCGAACGGAACCGGAGTTCTTCCAGATGCAAGCTGCCACAAGCTGGAAACGCGGCTTCACTTGGAGGGCCAAAGGCCTCCTACAAACTGACATCAGGCACCTGGGCAGCTGACTTTACTTACCCCTGGAAACAGCCCATCCTTTGTGCCCAACTCCCTCTGCCGGGCACCTGGCCTCGGCCACCTACAATCCCGAACGGAACAGGATTTCTTCCAGATGCAAGCTGCCACAAGCTGGAAGACTGGTTTCCCATGGAGGAACAAAGGCCTCCTACAAACTGGCATCAGGCTCCTGGGCAGGTGACTTTACTTACCCCTGGAAACAGCCCATCCTTTGTGCCCAACTCCCTCTGCCGGGCACCAGGTCTCGGCCACCTACAATCCCGAATGGAACAGGATTGCTTCCAGATGCAAGCTGCCACAAACTGGTCGACAAGCTTCCCTTGGAGGGCCAAAGGCCTCCTACAAACTGACATCAGGCACCTGGGCAGCTAACTTTACTTACCCCTGGAAACAGCCCATCCTTTGTGCCCAACTTCCTCTGCCGGGCACCAGGTTTTGCCCACCTACAATCCCGAACGGAACAGGATTGCTTCCAGATGCAAGCTGCCACAAACTGGAAGACAAGCTTCCCTTGGAGGGCCAAAGGCCTCCTACAAACTGACATCAGGCACCTGGGCAGCTGACTTTACTTACCCCTGGAAACAGCCCATCCTTTGTGCCCAACTCCCTCTGCCGGGCACCAGGCCTCGGCCACCTGCAATCCCGAACAGATCAGTATTACTTCCCGATGCAAGCTGCCACAAGCTGGAAGCCTGGCTTTCCATGGAGGACCAATAGCCACCTGCAAACTGACATCAGGCACCTGGGCAGCTGACTTTACTTACCCCTGGAAACAGCCCATCCTTTGTGTCCAACTCCCTCATCCGGGCACCCAGCTCCGGCCCCCTACAATCCCGAACGGAACACGATTTCCTCCTGATGCAAGCTGCCACAAGCAGGAAGCCTGGCTTCCCATGGAGTGCCAAAGGCCTCCTAAAAACTGACATCAGGCACCTGGGCAGATGACTTTACTTACCCCTGGAAATAAGACATCCTTTGTGCCCAACTCCCTCTGCCGGGCAGATGGCCTCGGCCACCTACAATCCCGAACGGAACCGGAGTTCTTCCAGATGCAAGCTGCCACAAGCTGGAAACGTGGCTTCACTTGGGGGGCCAAAGGCCTCCTACAAACTGACATCAGGCACCTGGGCATCTGACTTTACTTACCCCTGGAAACAGGCCATCCTTTGTGCCCAACTCCCTCTGCCGGGCACCTGGCCTCGGCCACCTACAATCCCGAACGGAACAGGATTTCTTCCAGATGGAAGCTGCCACAAGCTGGAAGACTAGCTTCCCTTGGAGGGCGAAAGGCCTCCTACAAACTGACATCAGGCACCTGGGCTGCTGACTTTACTTACCCCTGGAAACAGGCCATCCTTTGTGCCCAACTCCCTCTGCTGGGCACCAGGCCTCGGCCATCTACAACCCCGAACGGAACAGGATTTCTTCCAGATGCAAGCTGCCACAAACTGGAAGCATGTCATCCCTTGGAGGGCCAAAGGCCTCCTACAAACTGACATCAGGCACCTGGGCAGCTGACCTTACTTACCCCTGGAAACCAGCCATCATATGTGCCCAACTCCCTCTACCGGGCACCTGGCCTCGGCCACCTACAATCCCGAACGGAACAGGATTTCTTCCAGATGCAAGCTGCCACAAGCAGTAAACCTGGCTTCCCATGGAGGGCCAAAGACCTCCTACAAACTGACATCAGGCACCTGCGCAGCTGACTTTACTTACCCCTGGAAACAGCCCATCCTTTGTGCCTAACTCCCTCTGCCGGGCACCTGGCCTCGGCCACCTACAATCCCGAACGGAACAGGATTTCTTCCAGATGCAAGCTGCCTTTAACAGGAAGACTAGCTTCCCTTGGAGCGCCAAAGGCCTCCTATAAACTGACATCAGACATTTGGGCAGCTGACTTAACTTACCCCTGGAAACAGCCCATCCTTTGTGCCCAACTCCCTCTGCCAAGCACCAGGCCTCGCCCACCTACAATCCCGAACCGAACAGGATTTCTTCCAGATGCAAGCTGCCACAAACTGGAAGACAAGCTTCCCTTGGAGGGCCAAAGGCCTCCTACAAACTGACATCAGGCACCTAGGCAGCTGACTTTACTTACCCCTGGAAACAGCCCATCCTTTGTGCCCAACTCCCTCTGCCGGGAACCAGGCCTCGGCCACCTACAATCCTGAACGGAACAGGATTTCTTCCAGATGCAAGCTGCCACAAGCAGGAAGCCTGGCTTCCCATGGAGGGCCAAAGGCCTCCTACAAACTGACATCAGGCACGTGGGCAGCTGACTTTACTTACCCCTGGAAACAGGCCATCCTTTGTGCCTAACTCCCTCAGCTGGGCACCCAGCTCCGGCCACCTACAATCCCGAACGAAACAGCATTTCTTCCAGATGCATGCTGCCACAAGCTGGAAGACTAGCTTCCTCTAGAGGGCCAAAGGCCTCCTACAAACTGACATCAGGCACCTGGGCAGCTGACTTTACTTATCCCTGGAAAAAGGACATCCTTTGTGCCCAACTCCCTCTGCCGGGCACCTGGCCTCGGCCACCTACAATCCCGAACGGAACCGGATTTCTTCCAGATGCAAGCTGCCACAAGCTGGAAACGCGGCTTCACTTGGAGGGCCAAAGGCCTCCTACAAACTGACATCAGGCACCTGGGCAGCTGACTTTACTTACCCCTGGAAACAGGCCATCCTTTGTGCCCAACTCCCTCTGCCGGGCACCTGACCTCGGCCACCTACAATCCCGAACGGAACAGGATTTCTTCCAGATGCAAGCTGCCACAAGCTGGAAGACTGGTTTCCCATGGAGGACCAAAGGCCTCCTACAAACTGGCATCAGGCACCTGGGCAGCTGACTTTACTTACCCCTGGAAACAGCCCATGCTTTGTGCCCAACTCCCTCTGCCGGGCACCAGGTCTCGCCCACCTACAATCCCGAACGGAACAGGATTGCTTCCAGATGCAAGCTGCCACAAACTGGAAGACAAGCTTCCCTTGGAGGGCCAAAGGCCTCCTACAAACTGACATCAGGCACCTGGGCAGCTGACTTTACTTACCCCTGGAAACAGGCCATCCTTTGTGCCCTACTCCCTCTGCCGGGCACCAGGCCTCGGCCACCTGCAATCCCGAACAGATCAGTATTACTTCCCGATGCAAGCTGCCACAAGCTGGAAGCCTTGCTTTCCATGGAGGACCAATAGCCACCTGCAAACTGACATCAGGCACCTGGGCAGCTGACTTTACTTACCCCTGGAAACAGCCCATCCTTTGTGTCCAACTCCCTCATCCGGGCACCCAGCTCCGGCCCCCTACAATCCCGAACGGAACCGGAGTTCTTCCAGATGCAAGCTGCCACAAGCAGGAAGCCTGGCTTCCCATGGAGGGCCAAAGGCCTCCTAAAAACTGACATCAGGCACCTGGGCAGATGACTTTACTTACCCCTGGAAACAAGACATCCTTTGTGCCCAACTCCCTCTGCCGGGCAGATGGCCTCGGCCACCTACAATCCCGAACGGAACCGGAGTTCTTCCAGATGCAAGCTGCCACAAGCTGGAAACGTGGCTTCACTTGGGAGGCCAAAGGCCTCCTACAAACTGACATCAGGCACCTGGGCATCTGACTTTACTTACCCCTGGAAACAGCCCATCCTTTGTGCCCAACTCCCTCTGCCGGGCACCTGGCCTCGGCCACCTACAATCCCGAACGGAACAGGATTTCTTCCAGATGGAAGCTGCCACAAGCTGGAAGACTAGCTTCCCTTGGAGGGCGAAAGGCCTCCTACAAACTGACATCAGGCACCTGGGCTGCTGACTTTACTTACCCCTGGAAACAGCCCATCCTTTGTGCCCAACTCCCTCTGCCGGGCACCAGGCCTCGGCCACCTACAATCCTGAACGGAACAGGATTTCTTCCAGATGCAAGCTGCCACAAACTGGAAGCATGTCATCCCTTGGAGGGCCAAAGGCCTCCTACAAACTGACATCAGGCACCTGGACAGCTGACCTTACTTACCCCTGGAAACCAGCCATCATATGTGCCCAACTCCCTCTGCCGGGCACCTGGCCTCGGCCACCTACAATCCCGAACGGAACAGGATTTCTTCCAGATGCAAGCTGCCACAAACTGGAAGACAAGCTTCCCTTGGAGGGCCAAAGGCCTCCTACAAACTGACATCAGGCACCTGGGCAGCTGACTTTACTTATCTCTGGAAAAAGGACATCCTTTGTGCCCAACTCCCTCTGCCGGGCACCTGGCCTCGGCCACCTACAATCCCGAACGGAACCGGAGTTCTTCCAGATGCAACCTGCCACAAGCTGGAAACGCGGCTTCACTTGGAGGGCCAAAGGCCTCCTACAAACTGACATCAGGCACCTGGGCAGCTGACTTTACTTACCCCTGGAAACAGCCCATCCTTTGTGCCCAACTCCCTCTGCCGGGCACCTGGCCTCGGCCACCTACAATCCCGAACGGAACAGGATTTCTTCCAGATGCAAGCTGCCACAAGCTGGAAGACTGGTTTCCCATGGAGGAACAAAGGCCTCCTACAAACTGGCATCAGGCTCCTGGGCAGGTGACTTTACTTACCCCTGGAAACAGCCCATCCTTTGTGCCCAACTCCCTCTGCCGGGCACCAGGTCTCGGCCACCTACAATCCCGAACGGAACAGGATTGCTTCCAGATGCAAGCTGCCACAAACTGGTCGACAAGCTTCCCTTGGAGGGCCAAAGGCCTCCTACAAACTGACATCAGGCACCTGGGCAGCTAACTTTACTTACCCCTGGAAACAGCCCATCCTTTGTGCCCAACTTCCTCTGCCGGGCACCAGGTTTTGCCCACCTACAATCCCGAACGGAACAGGATTGCTTCCAGATGCAAGCTGCCACAAACTGGAAGACAAGCTTCCCTTGGAGGGCCAAAGGCCTCCTACAAACTGACATCAGGCACCTGGGCAGCTGACTTTACTTACCCCTGGAAACAGGCCATCCTTTGTGCCCAACTCCCTCTGCCGGGCACCAGGCCTCGGCCACCTGCAATCCCGAACAGATCAGTATTACTTCCCGATGCAAGCTGCCACAAGCTGGAAGCCTGGCTTTCCATGGAGGACCAATAGCCACCTGCAAACTGACATCAGGCACCTGGGCAGCTGACTTTACTTACCCCTGGAAACAGCCCATCCTTTGTGTCCAACTCCCTCATCCGGGCACCCAGCTCCGGACCCCTACAATCCCGAACGGAACACGATTTCCTCCTGATGCAAGCTGCCACAAGCAGGAAGCCTGGCTTCCCATGGAGGGCCAAAGGCCTCCTAAAAACTGACATCAGGCACCTGGGCAGATGACTTTACTTACCCCTGGAAATAAGACATCCTTTGTGCCCAACTCCCTCTGCCGGGCAGATGGCCTCGGCCACCTACAATCCCGAACGGAACCGGAGTTCTTCCAGATGCAAGCTGCCACAAGCTGGAAACGTGGCTTCACTTGGGGGGCCAAAGGCCTCCTACAAACTGACATCAGGCACCTGGGCATCTGACTTTACTTACCCCTGGAAACAGGCCATCCTTTGTGCCCAACTCCCTCTGCCGGGCACCTGGCCTCGGCCACCTACAATTCCGAACGGAACAGGATTTCTTCCAGATGGAAGCTGCCACAAGCTGGAAGACTAGCTTCCCTTGGAGGGCGAAAGGCCTCCTACAAACTGACATCAGGCACCTGGGCTGCTGACTTTACTTACCCCTGGAAACAGGCCATCCTTTGTGCCCAACTCCCTCTGCTGGGCACCAGGCCTCGGCCATCTACAATCCTGAACGGAACAGGATTTCTTCCAGATGCAAGCTGCCACAAACTGGAAGCATGTCATCCCTTGGAGGGCCAAAGGCCTCCTACAAACTGACATCAGGCACCTGGGCAGCTGACCTTACTTACCCCTGGAAACCAGCCATCATATGTGCCCAACTCCCTCTACCGGGCACCTGGCCTCGGCCACCTACAATCCCGAACGGAACAGGATTTCTTCCAGATGCAAGCTGCCACAAGCAGTAAACCTGGCTTCCCATGGAGGGCCAAAGACCTCCTACAAACTGACATCAGGCACCTGCGCAGCTGACTTTACTTACCTATGGAAACAGCCCATCCTTTGTGCCTAACTCCCTCTGCCGGGCACCTGGCCTCGGCCACCTACAATCCCGAACGGAACAGGATTTCTTCCAGATGCAAGCTGCCTTTAACAGGAAGACTAGCTTCCCTTGGAGCGCCAAAGGCCTCCTATAAACTGACATCAGACATTTGGGCAGCTGACTTAACTTACCCCTGGAAACAGCCCATCCTTTGTGCCCAACTCCCTCTGCCAAGCACCAGGCCTCGCCCACCTACAATCCCGAACCGAACAGGATTTCTTCCAGATGCAAGCTGCCACAAACTGGAAGACAAGCTTCCCTTGGAGGGCCAAAGGCCTCCTACAAACTGACATCAGGCACCTAGGCAGCTGACTTTACTTACCCCTGGAAACAGCCCATCCTTTGTGCCCAACTCCCTCTGCCGGGCACCAGGCCTCGCCCACCTACAATCCCGAACGGAACAGGATTTCTTGCAGATGCAAGCTGCCACAAACTGGAAACAAGCTTCCCTTGGAGGGCCAAAGGCCTCCTACAAACTGACATCAGGCACCTGGGCAGCTGACTTTACTTACCCCTGGAAACAGCCCATCCTTTGTGCCCAACTCCCTCTGCCGGGAACCAGGCCTCGGCCACCTACAATCCTGAACGGAACAGGATTTCTTCCAGATGCAAGCTGCCACAAGCAGGAAGCCTGGCTTCCCATGGAGGGCCAAAGGCCTCCTACAAACTGACATCAGGCACGTGGGCAGCTGACTTTACTTACCCCTGGAAACAGGCCATCCTTTGTGCCTAACTCCCTCAGCTGGGCACCCAGCTCCGGCCACCTACAATCCCGAACGAAACAGCATTTCTTCCAGATGCATGCTGCCACAAGCTGGAAGACTAGCTTCCTCTAGAGGGCCAAAGGCCTCCTACAAACTGACATCAGGCACCTGGGCAGCTGACTTTACTTATCCCTGGAAAAAGGACATTCTTTGTGCCCAACTCCCTCTGCCGGGCACCTGGCCTCGGCCACCTACAATCCCGAACGGAACCGGATTTCTTCCAGATGCAAGCTGCCACAAGCTGGAAACGCGGCTTCACTTGGAGGGCCAAAGGCCTCCTACAAACTGACATCAGGCACCTGGGCAGCTGACTTTACTTACCCCTGGAAACAGGCCATCCTTTGTGCCCAACTCCCTCTGCCGGGCACCTGACCTCGGCCACCTACAATCCCGAACAGAACAGGATTTCTTCCAGATGCAAGCTGCCACAAGCTGGAAGACTGGTTTCCCATGGAGGACCAAAGGCCTCCTACAAACTGGCATCAGGCACCTGGGCAGCTGACTTTACTTACCCCTGGAAACAGCCCATGCTTTGTGCCCAACTCCCTCTGCCGGGCACCAGGTCTCGCCCACCTACAATCCCGAACGGAACAGGATTGCTTCCAGATGCAAGCTGCCACAAACTGGAAGACAAGCTTCCCTTGGAGGGCCAAAGGCCTCCTACAAACTGACATCAGGCACCTGGGCAGCTGACTTTACTTACCCCTGGAAACAGGCCATCCTTTGTGCCCTACTCCCTCTGCCGGGCACCAGGCCTCGGCCACCTGCAATCCCGAACAGATCAGTATTACTTCCCGATGCAAGCTGCCACAAGCTGGAAGGCTTGCTTTCCATGGAGGACCAATAGCCACCTGCAAACTGACATCAGGCACCTGGGCAGCTGACTTTACTTACCCCTGGAAACAGCCCATCCTTTGTGTCCAACTCCCTCATCCGGGCACCCAGCTCCGGCCCCCTACAATCCCGAACGGAACCGGAGTTCTTCCAGATGCAAGCTGCCACAAGCAGGAAGCCTGGCTTCCCATGGAGGGCCAAAGGCCTCCTAAAAACTGACATCAGGCACCTGGGCAGATGACTTTACTTACCCCTGGAAACAAGACATCCTTTGTGCCCAACTCCCTCTGCCGGGCAGATGGCCTCGGCCACCTACAATCCCGAACGGAACCGGAGTTCTTCCAGATGCAAGCTGCCACAAGCTGGAAACGTGGCTTCACTTGGGAGGCCAAAGGCCTCCTACAAACTGACATCAGGCACCTGGGCATCTGACTTTACTTACCCCTGGAAACAGCCCATCCTTTGTGCCCAACTCCCTCTGCCGGGCACCTGGCCTCGGCCACCTACAATCCCGAACGGAACAGGATTTCTTCCAGATGGAAGCTGCCACAAGCTGGAAGACTAGCTTCCCTTGGAGGGCGAAAGGCCTCCTACAAACTGACATCAGGCACCTGGGCTGCTGACTTTACTTACCCCTGGAAACAGCCCATCCTTTGTGCCCAATTCCCTCTGCCGGGCACCAGGCCTCGGCCACCTACAATCCTGAACGGAACAGGATTTCTTCCAGATGCAAGCTGCCACAAACTGGAAGCATGTCATCCCTTGGAGGGCCAAAGGCCTCCTACAAACTGACATCAGGCACCTGGGCAGCTGACCTTACTTACCCCTGGAAACCAGCCATCATATGTGCCCAACTCCCTCTGCCGGGCACCTGGCCTCGGACACCTACAATCCCGAACGGAACAGGATTTCTTCCAGATGCAAGCTGCCTTTAACAGGAAGACTAGCTTCCCTTGGAGGGCCAAAGGCCTCCTATAAACTGATATCAGACATTTGGGCAGCTGACTTAACTTACCCCTGGAAACAGGCCATCCTTTGTGCCCAACTCCCTCTGCCAAGCACCAGGCCTCGCCCACCTACAATCCCGAACGGAACAGGATTTCTTCCAGATGCAAGCTGCCACAAACTGGAAGACAAGCTTCCCTTGGAGGGCCAAAGGCCTCCTACAAACTGACATCAGGCACCTGGGCAGCTGACTTTACTTACCCCTGGAAACAGGCCATCCTTTGTGCCCAACTCCCTCTGCCGGGCACCAGGCCTCGGCCACCTACAATCCTGAACGGAACAGGATTTCTTCCAGATGCAAGCTGCCACAAGCAGGAAGCCTGGCTTCCCATGGAGGGCCAAAGGCCTCCTACAAACTGACATCAGGCACCTGGGCAGCTGACTTTACTTACCCCTGGAAACAGGCCATCCTTTGTGCCTAACTCCCTCAGCTGGGCACCCAGCTCCGGCCACCTACAATCCTGAACGAAACAGGATTTCTTCCCGATGCAAACAGCCTTGAACAGGAAGACAAGCTTCCCATGGAGGGCCAAAGGCCTCCTAAAAACTGACATCAGGCACCTGGGCAGATGACTTTACTTACCCCTGGAAACAGGACATCCTTTGTGCCCAACTCCCTCTGCCGGGCCCACAGCTTTGGCCACCTACAATCCCGAACGGAACAGGAGTTCTTCCAGATGCAAGCTGCCACAAGCTGGAAATGTGGCTTCACTTGGAGGGCCAAAGGCCTCCTACAAACTGACATCAGGCACCTGGGCAGCTGACTTTACTTTCCTAAAGAAACAGGCCATCATTTGTGCCCAACTCCCTCTGCCGGGCACCTGGCCTCGGCCACCTACAATCCCGAACGGAACAGGATTTCTTCCAGATGCAAGCTGCCACAAACTGGAAGCCTGTCTTCCCTTGGAGGGCCAAATGCCTCCTACAAACTGACATCAGGCACCTGGGCAGCTGACTTTACTTACCCCTGGAAACAGGCCATCCTTTGTGCCCAACTCCCTCTGCTGGGCACCAGGCCTCGGCCACCTACAATCCCGAACGTAACAGGATTTCTTCCAGATGCAAGCTGCCACAAGCAGGAAACCTGGCTTCTCTTGGTGGGTCAAAGGCCACCTACAAACTGACATCAGGCACCTGGGCAGCTGACTTTACTTACCCCTGGAAACAGGCCATCCTTTGTGCCCAACTCCCTCTGCCGGGCACCAGGCCTCGGCCACCTACAATCCCGAACAGATCAGTATTACTTCCCGATGTAAGCTGCCACAAGCTGGAAGCCTGGCTTTCCATGGAGGACCAATAGCCACCTGCAAACTGACATCAGGCACCTGGGCAGCTGACTTTACTTACCCCTGGAAACAGCCCATCCTTTGTGTCCAACTCCCTCATCCGGGCACCCAGCTCCGGCCCCCTACAATCCCGAACGGAACACGATTTCCTCCTGATGCAAGCTGCCACAAGCAGGAAGCCTGGCTTCCCATGGAGGGCCAAAGGCCTCCTAAAAACTGACATCAGGCACCTGGGCAGATGACTTTACTTACCCCTGGAAACAAGACATCCTTTGTGCCCAACTCCCTCTGCCGGGCAGATGGCCTCGGCCACCTACAATCCCGAACGGAACAGGATTTCTTCCAGATGCAAGCTGCCACAAACTGGAAGACAAGCTTCCCTTGGAGGGCCAAAGGCCTCCTACAAACGGACATCAGGCACCTGGGCAGCTGACCTTACTTACCCCTGGAAACCAGCCATCATATGTGCCCAACTCCCTCTGCCGGGCACCTGGCCTCGGCCACCTACAATTCCGAACGGAACAGGATTTCTTCCAGATGCAAGCTGCCACAAGCAGTAAACCTGGCTTCCCATGGAGGGCCAAAGGCCTCCTACAAACTGACATCAGGCACCTGGGCAGCTGACTTTACTTACCCCTGGAAACAGCCCATCCTTTGTGCCTAACTCCCTCTGCCGGGCACCTGGCCTCGGCCACCTACAATCCCGAACGGAACAGGATTTCTTCCAGATGCAAGCTGCCTTTAACAGGAAGACTAGCTTCCCTTGGAGGGCCAAAGGCCTCCTATAAACTGACATCAGACATTTGGGCAGCTGACTTAACTTACCCCTGGAAACAGCCCATCCTTTGTGCCCAACTCCCTCTGCCAAGCACCAGGCCTCGCCCACCTACAATCCCGAACGGAACAGGATTTCTTCCAGATGCAAGCTGCCACAAACTGGAAGACAAGCTTCCCTTGGAGGGCCAAAGGCCTCCTACAAACTGACATCAGGCACCTGGGCATCTGACTTTACTTACCCCTGGAAACAGCCCATCCTTTGTGCCCAACTCCCTCTGCCGGGCACCAGGCCTCGCCCACCTACAATCCCGAACGGAACAGGATTTCTTCCAGATGCAAGCTGCCACAAACTGGAAGACAAGCTTCCCTTGGAGGGCCAAAGGCCTCCTACAAACTGACATCAGGCACCTGGGCAGCTGACTTTACTTACCCCTGGAAACAGCCCATCCTTTGTGCCCAACTCCCTCTGCCGGGCACCAGGCCTCGGCCACCTACAATCCTGAACGGAACAGGATTTCTTCCAGATGCAAGCTGCCACAAGCAGGAAGCCTGGCTTCCCATGGAGGGCCAAAGGCCTCCTACAAACTGACATCAGGCACCTGGGCAGCTGACTTTACTTACCCCTGGAAACAGGCCATCCTTTGTGCCTAACTCCCTCAGCTGGGCACCCAGCTCCGGCCACCTACAATCCCGAACGAAACAGCATTTCTTCCAGATGCATGCTGCCACAAGCTGGAAGACTAGCTTCCTCTAGAGGGCCAAAGGCCTCCTACAAACTGACATCAGGCACCTGGGCAGCTGACTTTACTTACCCCTGGAAACAGCCCATCCTTTGTGCCCAACTCCCTCTGCCGGGCACCTGGCCTCGGCCACCTACAATCCCGAACGGAACCGGAGTTCTTCCAGATGCAAGCTGCCACAAGCTGGAAACGCGGCTTCACTTGGAGGGCCAAAGGCCTCCTACAAACTGATATCAGGACCTGGGCAGCTGACTTTACTTACCCCTGGAAACAGGCCATCCTTTGTGCCCAACTCCCTCTGCCGGGCACCTGGCCTCGGCCACCTACAATCCCGAACGGAACAGGATTTCTTCCAGATGCAAGCTGCCACAAGCTGGAAGACTGGTTTCCCATGGAGGACCAAAGGCCTCCTACAAACTGGCATCAGGCACCTGGGCAGCTGACTTTACTTACCCCTGGAAACAGCCCATCCTTTGTGCCCAACTCCCTCTGCCGGGCACCAGGTCTCGCCCACCTACAATCCCGAACGGAACAGGATTGCTTCCAGATGCAAGCTGCCACAAACTGGAAGACAAGCTTCCCTTGGAGGGCCAAAGGCCTCCTACAAACTGACATCAGGCACCTGGGCAGCTGACTTTACTTACCCCTGGAAACAGGCCATCCTTTGTGCCCAACTCCCTCTGCCGGGCACCAGGCCTCGGCCACCTGCAATCCCGAACAGATCAGTATTACTTCCCGATGCAAGCTGCCACAAGCTGGAAGCCTGGCTTTCCATGGAGGACCAATAGCCACCTGCAAACTGACATCAGGCACCTGGGCAGCTGACTTTACTTACCCCTGGAAACAGCCCATCCTTTGTGTCCAACTCCCTCATCCGGGCACCCAGCTCCGGCCCCCTACAATCCCGAACGGAACACGATTTCCTCCTGATGCAAGCTGCCACAAGCAGGAAGCCTGGCTTCCCATGGAGGGCCAAAGGCCTCCTAAAAACTGACATCAGGCACCTGGGCAGATGACTTTACTTACCCCTGGAAACAAGACATCCTTTGTGCCCAACTCCCTCTGCCGGGCAGATGGCCTCGGCCACCTACAATCCCGAACGGAACCGGAGTTCTTCCAGATGCAAGCTGCCACAAGCTGGAAACGTGGCTTCACTTGGGAGGCCAAAGGCCTCCTACAAACTGACATCAGGCACCTGGGCATCTGACTTTACTTACCCCTGGAAACAGCCCATCCTTTGTGCCCAACTCCCTCTGCCGGGCACCTGGCCTCGGCCACCTACAATCCCGAACGGAACAGGATTTCTTCCAGATGGAAGCTGCCACAAGCTGGAAGACTAGCTTCCCTTGGAGGGCGAAAGGCCTCCTACAAACTGACATCAGGCACCTGGGCTGCTGACTTTACTTACCCCTGGAAACAGCCCATCCTTTGTGCCCAACTCCCTCTGCCGGGCACCAGGCCTCGGCCACCTACAATCCTGAACGGAACAGGATTTCTTCCAGATGCAAGCTGCCACAAACTGGAAGCATGTCATCCCTTGGAGGGCCAAAGGCCTCCTACAAACTGACATCAGGCACCTGGGCAGCTGACCTTACTTACCCCTGGAAACCAGCCATCATATGTGCCCAACTCCCTCTGCCGGGCACCTGGCCTCGGCCACCTACAATCCCGAACGGAACAGGATTTCTTCCAGATGCAAGCTGCCACAAACTGGAAGACAAGCTTCCCTTGGAGGGCCAAAGGCCTCCTACAAACTGACATCAGGCACCTGGGCAGCTGACTTTACTTATCTCTGGAAAAAGGACATCCTTTGTGCCCAACTCCCTCTGCCGGGCACCTGGCCTCGGCCACCTACAATCCCGAACGGAACCGGAGTTCTTCCAGATGCAAGCTGCCACAAGCTGGAAACGCGGCTTCACTTGGAGGGCCAAAGGCCTCCTACAAACTGACATCAGGCACCTGGGCAGCTGACTTTACTTACCCCTGGAAACAGCCCATCCTTTGTGCCCAACTCCCTCTGCCGGGCACCTGGCCTCGGCCACCTACAATCCCGAACGGAACAGGATTTCTTCCAGATGCAAGCTGCCACAAGCTGGAAGACTGGTTTCCCATGGAGGAACAAAGGCCTCCTACAAACTGGCATCAGGCTCCTGGGCAGCTGACTTTACTTACCCCTGGAAACAGCCCATCCTTTGTGCCCAACTCCCTCTGCCGGGCACCAGGTCTCGGCCACCTACAATCCCGAACGGAACAGGATTGCTTCCAGATGCAAGCTGCCACAAACTGGGCGACAAGCCTCCCTTGGAGGGCCAAAGGCCTCCTACAAACTGACATCAGGCACCTGGGCAGCTAACTTTACTTACCCCTGGAAACAGCCCATCCTTTGTGCCCAACTTCCTCTGCCGGGCACCAGGTTTTGCCCACCTACAATCCCGAACGGAACAGGATTGCTTCCAGATGCAAGCTGCCACAAACTGGAAGACAAGCTTCCCTTGGAGGGCCAAAGGCCTCCTACAAACTGACATCAGGCACCTGGGCAGCTGACTTTACTTACCCCTGGAAACAGGCCATCCTTTGTGCCCAACTCCCTCTGCCGGGCACCAGGCCTCGGCCACCTGCAATCCCGAACAGATCAGTATTACTTCCCGATGCAAGCTGCCACAAGCTGGAAGCCTGGCTTTCCATGGAGGACCAATAGCCACCTGCAAACTGACATCAGGCACCTGGGCAGCTGACTTTACTTACCCCTGGAAACAGCCCATCCTTTGTGTCCAACTCCCTCATCCGGGCACCCAGCTCCGGCCCCCTACAATCCCGAACGGAACACGATTTCCTCCTGATGCAAGCTGCCACAAGCAGGAAGCCTGGCTTCCCATGGAGGGCCAAAGGCCTCCTAAAAACTGACATCAGGCACCTGGGCAGATGACTTTACTTACCCCTGGAAACAAGACATCCTTTGTGCCCAACTCCCTCTGCCGGGCAGATGGCCTCGGCCACCTACAATCCCGAACGGAAACGGAGTTCTTCCAGATGCAAGCTGCCACAAGCTGGAAACGTGGCTTCACTTGGGAGGCCAAAGGCCTCCTACAAACTGACATCAGGCACCTGGGCATCTGACTTTCCTTACCCCTGGAAACAGCCCATCCTTTGTGCCCAACTCCCTCTGCCGGGCACCTGGCCTCGGCCACCTACAATCCCGAACGGAACCGGAGTTCTTCCAGATGGAAGCTGCCACAAGCTGGAAGACTAGCTTCCCTTGGAGGGCGAAAGGCCTCCTACAAACTGACATCAGGCACCTGGGCTGCTGACTTTACTTACCCCTGGAAACAGCCCATCCTTTGTGCCCAACTCCCTCTGCCGGGCACCAGGCCTCGGCCACCTACAATCCTGAACGGAACAGGATTTCTTCCAGATGCAAGCTGCCACAAACTGGAAGCATGTCATCCCTTGGAGGGCCAAAGGCCTCCTACAAACTGACATCAGGCACCTGGGCAGCTGACCTTACTTACCCCTGGAAACCAGCCATCATATGTGCCCAACTCCCTCTGCCGGGCACCTGGCCTCGGCCACCTACAATCCCGAACGGAACAGGATTTCTTCCAGATGCAAGCTGCCACAAACTGGAAGACAAGCTTCCCTTGGAGGGCCAAAGGCCTCCTACAAACTGACATCAGGCACCTGGGCAGCTGACTTTACTTATCTCTGGAAAAAGGACATCCTTTGTGCCCAACTCCCTCTGCCGGGCACCTGGCCTCGGCCACCTACAATCCCGAACGGAACCGGAGTTCTTCCAGATGCAAGCTGCCACAAGCTGGAAACGTGGCTTCACTTGGAGGGCCAAAGGCCTCCTACAAACTGACATCAGGCACCTGGGCAGCTGACTTTACTTACCCCTGGAAACAGCCCATCCTTTGTGCCCAACTCCCTCTGCCGGGCACCTGGCCTCGGCCACCTACAATCCCGAACGGAACAGGATTTCTTCCAGATGCAAGCTGCCACAAGCTGGAAGACTGGTTTCCCATGGAGGAACAAAGGCCTCCTACAAACTGGCATCAGGCTCCTGGGCAGCTGACTTTACTTACCCCTGGAAACAGCCCATCCTTTGTGCCCAACTCCCTCTGCCGGGCACCAGGTCTCGGCCACCTACAATCCCGAACGGAACAGGATTGCTTCCAGATGCAAGCTGCCACAAACTGGTCGACAAGCTTCCCTTGGAGGGCCAAAGGCCTCCTACAAACTGACATCAGGCACCTGGGCAGCTGACTTTACTTACCCCTGGAAACAGCCCATCCTTTGTGCCCAACTCCCTCTGCCGGGCACCAGGTTTTGCCCACCTACAATCCCGAACGGAACAGGATTGCTTCCAGATGCAAGCTGCCACAAACTGGAAGACAAGCTTCCCTTGGAGGGCCAAAGGCCTCCTACAAACTGACATCAGGCACCTGGGCAGCTGACTTTACTTACCCCTGGAAACAGGCCATCCTTTGTGCCCAACTCCCTCTGCCGGGCACCAGGCCTCGGCCACCTGCAATCCCGAACAGATCAGTATTACTTCCCGATGCAAGCTGCCACAAGCTGGAAGCCTGGCTTTCCATGGAGGACCAATAGCCACCTGCAAACTGACATCAGGCACCTGGGCAGCTGACTTTACTTACCCCTGGAAACAGCCCATCCTTTGTGTCCAACTCCCTCATCCGGGCACCCAGCTCCGGCCCCCTACAATCCCGAACGGAACACGATTTCCTCCTGATGCAAGCTGCCACAAGCAGGAAGCCTGGCTTCCCATGGAGGGCCAAAGGCCTCCTAAAAACTGACATCAGGCACCTGGGCAGATGACTTTACTTACCCCTGGAAATAAGACATCCTTTGTGCCCAACTCCCTCTGCCGGGCAGATGGCCTCGGCCACCTACAATCCCGAACGGAACCGGAGTTCTTCCAGATGCAAGCTGCCACAAGCTGGAAACGTGGCTTCACTTGGGGGGCCAAAGGCCTCCTACAAACTGACATCAGGCACCTGGGCTGCTGACTTTACTTACCCCTGGAAACAGCCCATCCTTTGTGCCCAACTCCCTCTGCTGGGGACCAGGCCTCGGCCACCTACAATCCTGAACGGAACAGGATTTCTTCCAGATGCAAGCTGCCACAAACTGGAAGCATGTCATCCCTTGGAGGGCCAAAGGCCTCCTACAAACTGACATCAGGCACCTGGGCAGCTGACCTTACTTACCCCTGGAAACCAGCCATCATATGTGCCCAACTCCCTCTACCGGGCACCTGGCCTCGGCCACCTACAATCCCGAACGGAACAGGATTTCTTCCAGATGCAAGCTGCCACAAGCAGTAAACCTGGCTTCCCATGGAGGGCCAAAGACCTCCTACAAACTGACATCAGGCACCTGCGCAGCTGACTTTACTTACCCCTGGAAACAGCCCATCCTTTGTGCCTAACTCCCTCTGCCGGGCACCTGGCCTCGGCCACCTACAATCCCGAACGGAACAGGATTTCTTCCAGATGCAAGCTGCCTTTAACAGGAAGACTAGCTTCCCTTGGAGGGCCAAAGGCCTCCTATAAACTGACATCAGACATTTGGGCAGCTGACTTAACTTACCCCTGGAAACAGCCCATCCTTTGTGCCCAACTCCCTCTGCCAAGCACCAGGCCTCGCCCACCTACAATCCCGAACGGAACAGGATTTCTTCCAGATGCAAGCTGCCACAAACTGGAAGACAAGCTTCCCTTGGAGGGCCAAAGGCCTCCTACAAACTGACATCAGGCACCTAGGCAGCTGACTTTACTTACCCCTGGAAACAGCCCATCCTTTGTGCCCAACTCCCTCTGCCGGGCACCAGGCCTCGCCCACCTACAATCCCGAACGGAACAGGATTTCTTCCAGATGCAAGCTGCCACAAACTGGAAACAAGCTTCCCTTGGAGGGCCAAAGGCCTCCTACAAACTGACATCAGGCACCTGGGCAGCTGACTTTACTTACCCCTGGAAACAGCCCATCCTTTGTGCCCAACTCCCTCTGCCGGGAACCAGGCCTCGGCCACCTACAATCCTGAACGGAACAGGATTTCTTCCAGATGCAAGCTGCCACAAGCAGGAAGCCTGGCTTCCCATGGAGGGCCAAAGGCCTCCTACAAACTGACATCAGGCACCTGGGCAGCTGACTTTACTTACCCCTGGAAACAGGCCATCCTTTGTGCCTAACTCCCTCAGCTGGGCACCCAGCTCCGGCCACCTACAATCCCGAACGAAACAGCATTTCTTCCAGATGCATGCTGCCACAAGCTGGAAGACTAGCTTCCTCTAGAGGGCCAAAGGCCTCCTACAAACTGACATCAGGCACCTGGGCAGCTGACTTTACTTATCCCTGGAAAAAGGACATCCTTTGTGCCCAACTCCCTCTGCCGGGCACCTGGCCTCGGCCACCTACAATCCCGAACGGAACCGGATTTCTTCCAGATGCAAGCTGCCACAAGCTGGAAACGCGGCTTCTCTTGGAGGGCCAAAGGCCTCCTACAAACTGACATCAGGCACCTGGGCAGCTGACTTTACTTACCCCTGGAAACAGGCCATCCTTTGTGCCCAACTCCCTCTGCCGGGCACCTGGCCTCGGCCACCTACAATCCCGAACGGAACAGGATTTCTTCCAGATGCAAGCTGCCACAAGCTGGAAGACTGGTTTCCCATGGAGGACCAAAGGCCTCCTACAAACTGGCATCAGGCACCTGGGCAGCTGACTTTACTTACCCCTGGAAACAGCCCATGCTTTGTGCCCAACTCCCTCTGCCGGGCACCAGGTCTCGCCCACCTACAATCCCGAACGGAACAGGATTGCTTCCAGATGCAAGCTGCCACAAACTGGAAGACAAGCTTCCCTTGGAGGGCCAAAGGCCTCCTACAAACTGACATCAGGCACCTGGGCAGCTGACTTTACTTACCCCTGGAAACAGGCCATCCTTTGTGCCCTACTCCCTCTGCCGGGCACCAGGCCTCGGCCACCTGCAATCCCGAACAGATCAGTATTACTTCCCGATGCAAGCTGCCACAAGCTGGAAGCCTGGCTTTCCATGGAGGACCAATAGCCACCTGCAAACTGACATCAGGCACCTGGGCAGCTGACTTTACTTACCCCTGGAAACAGCCCATCCTTTGTGTCCAACTCCCTCATCCGGGCACCCAGCTCCGGCCCCCTACAATCCCGAACGGAACCGGAGTTCTTCCAGATGCAAGCTGCCACAAGCAGGAAGCCTGGCTTCCCATGGAGGGCCAAAGGCCTCCTAAAAACTGACATCAGGCACCTGGGCAGATGACTTTACTTACCCCTGGAAACAAGACATCCTTTGTGCCCAACTCCCTCTGCCGGGCAGATGGCCTCGGCCACCTACAATCCCGAACGGAACCGGAGTTCTTCCAGATGCAAGCTGCCACAAGCTGGAAACGTGGCTTCACTTGGGAGGCCAAAGGCCTCCTACAAACTGACATCAGGCACCTGGGCATCTGACTTTACTTACCCCTGGAAACAGCCCATCCTTTGTGCCCAACTCCCTCTGCCGGGCACCTGGCCTCGGCCACCTACAATCCCGAACGGAACAGGATTTCTTCCAGATGGAAGCTGCCACAAGCTGGAAGACTAGCTTCCCTTGGAGGGCGAAAGGCCTCCTACAAACTGACATCAGGCACCTGGGCTGCTGACTTTACTTACCCCTGGAAACAGCCCATCCTTTGTGCCCAACTCCCTCTGCCGGGCACCAGGCCTCGGCCACCTACAATCCTGAACGGAACAGGATTTCTTCCAGATGCAAGCTGCCACAAACTGGAAGCATGTCATCCCTTGGAGGGCCAAAGGCCTCCTACAAACTGACATCAGGCACCTGGGCAGCTGACCTTACTTACCCCTGGAAACCAGCCATCATATGTGCCCAACTCCCTCTGCCGGGCACCTGGCCTCGGCCACCTACAATCCCGAACGGAACAGGATTTCTTCCAGATGCAAGCTGCCTTTAACAGGAAGACTAGCTTCCCTTGGAGGGCCAAAGGCCTCCTATAAACTGACATCAGACATTTGGGCAGCTGACTTAACTTACCCCTGGAAACAGGCCATCCTTTGTGCCCAACTCCCTCTGCCAAGCACCAGGCCTCGCCCACCTACAATCCCGAACGGAACAGGATTTCTTCCAGATGCAAGCTGCCACAAACTGGAAGACAAGCTTCCCTTGGAGGGCCAAAGGCCTCCTACAAACTGACATCAGGCACCTGGGCAGCTGACTTCACTTACCCCTGGAAACAGCCCATCCTTTGTGCCCAACTCCCTCTGCCGGGCACCAGGCCTCGGCCACCTACAATCCAGAACGGAACAGGATTTCTTCCAGATGCAAGCTGCCACAAGCAGGAAGCCTGGCTTCCCATGGAGGGCCAAAGGCCTCCTACAAACTGACATCAGGCACCTGGGCAGCTGACTTTACTTACCCCTGGAAACAGGCCATCCTTTGTGCCTAACTCCCTCAGCTGGGCACCCAGCTCCGGCCACCTACAATCCTGAACGAAACAGGATTTCTTCCCGATGCAAACAGCCTTGAACAGGAAGACAAGCTTCCCATGGAGGGCCAAAGGCCTCCTAAAAACTGACATCAGGCACCTGGGCAGATGACTTTACTTACCCCTGGAAACAGGACATCCTTTGTGCCCAACTCCCTCTGCCGGGCCCACAGCTTTGGCCACCTACAATCCCGAACGGAACAGGAGTTCTTCCAGATGCAAGCTGCCACAAGCTGGAAATGTGGCTTCACTTGGAGGGCCAAAGGCCTCCTACAAACTGACATCAGGCACCTGGGCAGCTGACTTTACTTTCCTAAAGAAACAGGCCATCATTTGTGCCCAACTCCCTCTGCCGGGCACCTGGCCTCGGCCACCTACAATCCCGAACGGAACAGGATTTCTTCCAGATGCAAGCTGCCACAAACTGGAAGACAAGCTTCCCTTGGAGGGCCAAAGGCCTCCTACAAACTGACATCAGGCACCTGGGCAGCTGACTTTACTTATCTCTGGAAAAAGGACATCCTTTGTGCCCAACTCCCTCTGCCGGGCACCTGGCCTCGGCCACCTACAATCCCGAACGGAACCGGAGTTCTTCCAGATGCAAGCTGCCACAAGCTGGAAACGCGGCTTCACTTGGAGGGCCAAAGGCCTCCTACAAACTGACATCAGGCACCTGGGCAGCTGACTTTACTTACCCCTGGAAACAGCCCATCCTTTGTGCCCAACTCCCTCTGCCGGGCACCTGGCCTCGGCCACCTACAATCCCGAACGGAACAGGATTTCTTCCAGATGCAAGCTGCCACAAGCTGGAAGACTGGTTTCCCATGGAGGAACAAAGGCCTCCTACAAACTGGCATCAGGCTCCTGGGCAGCTGACTTTACTTACCCCTGGAAACAGCCCATCCTTTGTGCCCAACTCCCTCTGCCGGGCACCAGGTCTCGGCCACCTACAATCCCGAACGGAACAGGATTGCTTCCAGATGCAAGCTGCCACAAACTGGTCGACAAGCTTCCCTTGGAGGGCCAAAGGCCTCCTACAAACTGACATCAGGCACCTGGGCAGCTAACTTTACTTACCCCTGGAAACAGCCCATCCTTTGTGCCCAACTCCCTCTGCCGGGCACCAGGTTTTGCCCACCTACAATCCCGAACGGAACAGGATTGCTTCCAGATGCAAGCTGCCACAAACTGGAAGACAAGCTTCCCTTGGAGGGCCAAAGGCCTCCTACAAACTGACATCAGGCACCTGGGCAGCTGACTTTACTTACCCCTGGAAACAGGCCATCCTTTGTGCCCAACTCCCTCTGCCGGGCACCAGGCCTCGGCCACCTGCAATCCCGAACAGATCAGTATTACTTCCCGATGCAAGCTGCCACAAGCTGGAAGCCTGGCTTTCCATGGAGGACCAATAGCCACCTGCAAACTGACATCAGGCACCTGGGCAGCTGACTTTACTTACCCCTGGAAACAGCCCATCCTTTGTGTCCAACTCCCTCATCCGGGCACCCAGCTCCGGCCCCCTACAATCCCGAACGGAACACGATTTCCTCCTGATGCAAGCTGCCACAAGCAGGAAGCCTGGCTTCCCATGGAGGGCCAAAGGCCTCCTAAAAACTGACATCAGGCACCTGGGCAGATGACTTTACTTACCCCTGGAAATAAGACATCCTTTGTGCCCAACTCCCTCTGCCGGGCAGATGGCCTCGGCCACCTACAATCCCGAACGGAACCGGAGTTCTTCCAGATGCAAGCTGCCACAAGCTGGAAACGTGGCTTCACTTGGGGGGCCAAAGGCCTCCTACAAACTGACATCAGGCACCTGGGCTGCTGACTTTACTTACCCCTGGAAACAGGCCATCCTTTGTGCCCAACTCCCTCTGCTGGGCACCAGGCCTCGGCCACCTACAATCCTGAACGGAACAGGATTTCTTCCAGATGCAAGCTGCCACAAACTGGAAGCATGTCATCCCTTGGAGGACCAAAGGCCTCCTACAAACTGACATCAGGCACCTGGGCAGCTGACCTTACTTACCCCTGGAAACCAGCCATCATATGTGCCCAACTCCCTCTACCGGGCACCTGGCCTCGGCCACCTACAATCCCGAACGGAACAGGATTTCTTCCAGATGCAAGCTGCCACAAGCAGGTAAACCTGGCTTCCCAAGGAGGGCCAAAGACCTCCTACAAACTGACATCAGGCACCTGCGCAGCTGACTTTACTTACCCCTGGAAACAGCCCATCCTTTGTGCCTAACTCCCTCTGCCGGGCACCTGGCCTCGGCCACCTACAATCCCGAACGGAACAGGATTTCTTCCAGATGCAAGCTGCCTTTAACAGGAAGACTAGCTTCCCTTGGAGGGCCAAAGGCCTCCTATAAACTGACATCAGACATTTGGGCAGCTGACTTAACTTACCCCTGGAAACAGCCCATCCTTTGTGCCCAACTCCCTCTGCCAAGCACCAGGCCTCGCCCACCTACAATCCCGAACGGAACAGGATTTCTTCCAGATGCAAGCTGCCACAAACTGGAAGGACAAGCTTCCCTTGGAGGG
>NW_027094870.1:0-47524 GCF_029207755.1 Chamaea fasciata | reverse complement strand
GGAATTTTGGGGGAATTTTGTGATTTCCGGGCTGATTTTTGGGGAATTTTTCGGGGCAATTTGGGGTGATTTTTGGGGCGATTTTTGGGGCAATTTTTGGGGATTTTTGGGCCGTTTTTGGGGTGATTTTTGGGGCGATTTTGGGGGTGATTATTGGGGTGATTTTGGGGATTTTTGGGCCGTTTTTGGGGGTGATTTTTGGGGCGATTTTTGGGGTGATTTTTCGGATTTTTGGGCCGGTTTTGGGGTGATTGGGGAGGGGATTTTTTGTTGATTTTTGGGCCAATTTTCGGGCTGATTTTTGGGGGCGATTTTGGGGGGCGATTATTGAGATTTTTGGGGCCGTTTTTGGGGTGATTTTTCGGGAAATTTTTCGAGCGATTTTTGGGGATTTTTGGGCCGTTTGGGGGGTGATTTTTGGGGCGATTTTTGGGGTGATTTTTCGGATTTTTGGGCCGGTTTTGGGGGTGATTGGGGAGGGGGGATTTTTTTGATTTTTGGGGCAATTTTCGGGCTGATTTTTGGGGAGATTTTCGGGGGGTTTTTTAGGGGGGGGGTTTTGGGATTAATTCGGGGAGGGGTCTCTCACCTGGACACCCCACCGGGCCCGGGGTCCCCCTCCCGGGGGGGGGACAGTGGCACTCGAAGCTCCCGGGGGTGTTGAGGCAGACGGAGCCCCCCCCGCAGCGCCCCTCCCCCCCCTCGGCGCACTCGTCCACGTCTGGGGGGAGGGAGGGGGTCAGGGGGGGAGAAAACCCCCAAAATTGGGGAGAAACTCCCAAAAAATTGGGGAGAGACCCCCAAAATTGGGGAGAGACCCACAAAATTGGGGAGAAACTCCAAAAAATTGGGGAGAAATCTCCCAAAAATTAGGGAAAAATCTCCCAAAAATTGAGGAGAACTCCCCCCCCCCCAAAAAAAATTGGAGAGAGAAACCCCCCAAAATTGGGGAGAGACCCCCAAAATGGGGAGAGACCCCCAGAACTGGGGGAGACCCACCCAAAAATTGGGGGAGCCCCCCCAGCCCCAGGAGGGGGGCGGAGGGGCTTCGGAGGGGGTGGGGGGAACTGGGAGCACTGGATGGACTGGGGGGGACTGGGGGGGATTTGGGGGGGATTTTGGGGGATTTGGGGGGAATTTTGGGGAATTTTTTGGGGGGGAATTTTGGGGGGATTTTGGGGGGGGGATTTTTGGGGGAATTTGGGGGGATTTGGGGGGGGGATTTTTGGGGAATTTGGGGGATTTTGGGGGGAATTTGGGGGGAACTTGGGGGGATTGTTGGCGGATTTTTGGGGGGATTTGGGGTCTCTGGGAGGATTTTGGGGGGATTTTGGGGGGAATTTTGGGGATTTTTGGGGGGATTTTGGGGTCTCTGAGAGGGGATTTGGGATTTCTTTGGAGGGGGCTCAGGGTGGGATTTTTGGGGTGGGAATTTTGGGGTTTGGGGGCGGGATTTTGGGGGTCTCTGGGGAGGCATTTTGGGGGGAGTTCCGGGGTCTCTGAGAGGCTTTTGGGGGGAATTTCTGGGGGGTTCAGGGGGGATTTTTGGGGGGATTTCGGGGTCTCCGAGGGGATTTTGGGGGGATTTTCTGGGGAGGTTTGGGGGGGTTTTGGGGAGGGGTCTCTGACCTTCACAATCGATCGGGGGGTGGGTCATTTTTCCGGGGATCCTGGTCCAGTTTTTGCGGGTCCCGGCGCCGTTTTTGGGGCTCCCGGTGCCGTTTTCTGGGTCCCCGTTGCCATTTTCGGGCGGTCCCGGAGCGTTTTTGGGGCTCCCGGCGCCGTTTTCTGGGGTCCCGTTGCCATTTTCGGGGGTCCCGGAGCCGTTTTTGGGGCTCCCGGTGCCATTTTCGGGGCTCCCGTTTTTGGGGGGGCTCCGGGGCCGGTACCCCGAGTTGCAGACACAGCTGAAGCCCCCCTCGGTGTTGTTGCAGCTCTGGAAGGGGGGGGCAGCGGGGGGGCCCCTCCAAACACTCGTTGATGTCTGGGGGAGGGGGGGGGGAGGGTCATTTGGGGACCCCAAAATTGGGGAACATCCCCCAACCCAAAATCCACCCATGGGGAGGGGGGGACCCCAAAATTCAGCGCTGGTTCCTCCCCCTGGTGCCCCCCGTCCCATCCCAGTCCATCCCAGTCCCCCCCAGTGCCACCCAATCCCCTCCCAGTCCCTCCCAGTGTCCACCCCAGTCCCTCCCAGTCCCCTCCCAGTGCTCCCAGTTACCCTCGCACTGCCGGTCCCAGGGGTTGTTTGCTGGTCCCAGGGGGTCCCTCGAACCCGGGGGGCAGTGACAGTGCGACGAGTTCAGGGGGGAGGCACGGCTCCTGTCCTGGGGGGGCTGCGGGGTCACAGAGGCCGAAAAAACCCCAAATCCCACCCAAAAATACCCCAAAATCCACCCAAAAATACCCCAAAATCCACCCCAAAACACCCCAAACATCCCACCCCAAAAATACCCCAAATCCACCCCCAAAAATACCCCAAAATCCCACCCAAAAAACCCCCAAAATCCCACCCAAAAATACCCCCAAAACTCCACCCCAAAAATACCCCAAAATCCCACCCAAAAATACCCCAAAATCCCACCACAAATACCCCAAAATCCCACCCAAAAATACCCCAACATCCCACCCAAAAATACCCCCAAATCCACCCAAACATACCCCCCAACATCCACACCCAAAATACCCCAAAATCCACCAAAAATACCCCAAAATCCCACCCCACAAATACCCCAAAATCCACCCCCAAAAATACCCCAAAACCCCCCCCACAATACCCCAAAATCCCACCCAAAAATACCCCAAAATCCACCCAAAAATAGCCCAAAATCCCACCCAAAAATACCCCCAAATCCCACCCCAAAAATACCCCCAAATCCCACCCAAAATACCCCAAATCCACCCCAAAAATCCCCCAAAATCCCACCCAAAACACCCCCAAAACCCCACCCAAAATACCCCCCAAATCCACCCAACAATACCCCAAAATCCACCCCCAAAAACCCCAAAATCCCACCCAACAATACCCCCAAATCCACCCAAAAATACCCCAAAATCCACCCCAAAAATACCCCCAAATCCACCCCCAAAAATACCCCAAAATCCACCCAAACAATACCCCCAAAATCCCACCCCAAAAATACCCCACAATCCACCCCAAAAACACCCCCAAAATCCCACCCAAAAATACCCCCCAAATCCACCCAAAAATACCCCAAAATCCACCCCCAAAAATACCCCAAAATCCCACCCAAAAATACCCCCAAAATCCACCCAAAAACACCCCAAAATCCCACCCAAAAATACCCCAAAATCCACCCCAAAAACACCCCAAAATCCCACCCCAAAAATACCCCCAAAATCCACCCAAAAATACCCCCAAATCCCACCCAAAATACCCCAAAATCCACCCCCAAAAATACCCCAATCCCCACCCACAAATACCCCCAAATCCCACCCCAAAAATACCCCAAAAATCCACCCCAAAAATACCCCAAAATCCCCACCCAAAACTACCCCCAAAATACACCCCAAAAATACCCCAAAATCCCACCCAAAAATACCCCAAAATACACCCCAAATAATACCCCCAAAATCCCACCCAAAAATACCCCAAAATACACCCCAAAAATACCCCAAAATCCACCCAAAATACCCCAAAATCCCACCCAAAAATACCCCAAAATACACCCCAAAAATACCCCAAAATCCCACCCAAAATCCCACCCAAAATATCTCAAAATCCACCCCAAAATACCCCAAAATCCACCCAAAAATACCCCAAAACCTCCCACCCCAAAATACCCCCCAAATCCACCCCCAAAAATACCCCAAAATCCACCCCCAAAAACACCCCCAAAATCCACCCAAAAATACCCCCAAATCCCACCCAAAAATACCCCAAAATCCACCCCAAAAATACCCCACAATCCCACCCAAAAATACCCCCAACATCCCACCCACAAATACCCCAAAATCCACCCCCAAAATACCCCAAAATCCCACCCCAAAATACCCCAAAATCCACCCCAAAAATACCCCAAAATCCCACCCAAAAATACCCCAAAATACACCCCAACAATACCCCAAAATCCCACCCCAAAAATACCCCAAAATACACTCCCAAAAATACCCCAAAATCCACCCAAAAATACCCCAAAATCCCCACCCAAAAATACCCCAAAATCCCATCCAAACATACCCCCAACATCCACCCCAAAAACACCCCAAAATCCCACCCAACATCCCCACCCAAAATATCTCAAAATCCACCCCAAAAATACCCCAAAATCCCACCCAAAAATACCCCAAAATCCCACCCAAAATACCCCAAAATCCACCCCAAAAATACCCCAAAATCCACCCCAAAAACACCCCAAAATCCCACCCCCAAAATACCCCCAAATCCCACCCAAAAATACCCCCAAAATCCACCCCAAAATACCCCCAAAATCCACCCAAAAATACCCCCAAAATCCACCCAAAAATACCCCAAAATCCCACCCAAAATATCCCAAAATCCACCCCAACAATACCCCAAAATCCCCCCAACAATACCCCCAAAATCCCACCCAAAAATACCCCCAAAATCCACCCACAAAATACCCCAAAATCCCACCCAAAAATACCCCAAAATCCACCCAAAAACACCCCAAATCCCACTCCAAAATACCCCCAAAATCCACCCCCAAACATACCCCAAAATCCACCCAAAAACACCCCAAAATCCACCCCAAAAATACCCCAAAATCCACCCCAAAAATACCCCAAAATCCCACCCAAAATATCCCAAAATCCACCCCAAAAATACCCCAAATCCACCCCAAAAATACCCCAAAATCCCACCCAAAAACACCCCCAAATCCACCCCCAAAAATACCCCAAAATCCCACCCCAAAAATACCCCAAAATCCACCCCAAAAATACCCCAAAATCCCACCCAAAATATCCCAAAATCCACCCCCAAAAATACCCCCAAAATCCCACCCAAAAATACCCCCAAAATACACCCCAAAAATACCCCCAAAATCCCACCCCAAAAATACCCCAAAATACACCCCAAAAATACCCCAAAATCCCACCCCAAAAATACCCCAAAATACACCCCCAAAAATACCCCCAAAATCCACCCCCAAAAATACCCCAAAATCCCACCCAAAAATACCCCAAAATCCCACCCAAAAATACCCCAAAATCCACCCCAAAAATACCCCAAAATCCCACCCAAAAATACCCCAAAATCCCACCCAAAAATACCCCAAAATCCACCCCAAACAACACCCCAAATCCACCCCTAAAATACCCCCAAAATCCACCCCCAAAAATACCCCAAAATCCACCCCCAAAAATACCCCCAAAATCCCACCCAAAAATACCCCCAAATCTACCCCCAAATCCCCCCAAAACCCCAAAATCCACCCCTAAAAAACCCCAAATTCCCCCAAAAACCCCCAAAATCTCCACCCAAAAAACCCCAAAACCCCAAACCTGCCCCCCAAACCCCAAAATCTCCCCCAAATCCACCTTCAACCCCCCCCAAAAAACCCCAACCCCCCCCAAACAACCCCCAAACCCCCCAAAAACCCCAAATCTCCCCCAAAACCCCAAATCCTCCCCCCAAAACTCCAAACCCCCCAAAAACCCCAAAATCTCCCCCCAAAAAAACCCCAAACCCCCAACCTCCCCCCCAAACCCCAAAATCTGCCCCAAAACCCCAAAATCCACCCCAAACCCCCAAATCCCCCCCAAAAACCCCCAAAATCCCCCCCAATTCTCACCGGCCGCGGGGGGGGGAGGGGCGGAGGGCGCCCAGGACGAAGCAGAGCAGCCCTGGGGGGGGGAGGGGCGGAAGCGGAGGGGGTGGGGGAGGGGGTGTGAAATTTGGGGGGTGGGGGAGGGGCACCCCCGACTCCCCCCCCCCCCCCCCGTTCCCAGTTCAAACCGGGAGCGCGCCCCTCCCCCACCCTCGATCTGTTGATATCGCCCCTCCCCCCCCAAATTTAGAGCTCGTGACGTCACGGCCTAACTTTGGGGGAGGGGGGGGGTGTCCCCGCACCCCCAAATTTTGGGGGGGAGGGCGTGACGTCAGAACCCCCCTCCCCCCAGTTCCTCCCGGCGCCGCCCCTCCCCCCACTTCCCCTTCCGAGCGTGGGAAAGGAACGCGCGGGGGGGGGAGGGGCGAGGGGGGGGGGTGACCCCCAAAAATTTGGGGGGAGGGGTCGAGGGGGGGGTGGGGGAGGATTTTGGGGGGGGGGGAGGGGTCCCGGACTCTCCCCCCCCCTCCCCCCGAGAAAAAATCGGGGGAAACTGAGGCACGGGGAGGGGTCGCGGGGGGGTTTGGGGGGGATTTGGGGGGGTTTTTGGGGGAGATTTTGGGATTTTTTGGGGGAGATTTTGGGATTTTTTGGGAGATTTTTGGATTTTTTGGAGAGGATTTGGGATTTTTTGGGAGATTTGGGGATTTTTTGGGGAGGATTTGGGATTTTTTGGGAGATTTTGGGATTTTTTGGGGGGGATTTGGGGGTCCCGGGTGGGTTTTTGGGGAATTTTGGGAATTTTTGGGGAGATTTTGGGGGGGTTTAAGGAGATTTTGGGGTTTTAGGTGCCCAGGGCGGTTTTGGGATTTTTTGGGGGGGATTTGGGGGATCCCGGGTGGGGTTTGGGGGAGATTTTGGGATTTTTGGGGGAGATTTTGGGGGGGGTTTAGGGAGATTTTGGGGGTTTTAGGTGCCCAGGGCGGGTTTGGGGGTTTTTTTGGGGGGGGATTTGGGGGTCCCGGGTGGGGTTTGGGGGAGATTTGGGGGTTTGGGGGAGATTTGGGATTTTTTGGGGAGATTTTGGGATTTTGGGGGGAGATTTTGGGGGTTTTGGGGAGATTTGGGGTTTTTTTGGGGAGATTTTGGGGTTTGGGGTGCCCAGGGGGGTTTTGGGGAAGGATTTGGGGGTCCCGGGTGGGTTTTGGGGAGATTTTGGGGTTTTTGGGGAGATTTTGGGGGGTTTTAGGGAGATTTTTGGGTTTGGGGTGCCCAGGGCGGTTTTTGGGGTTTTTTTAGGGGGAGGGTTTGGGGGTCCCGGGTGGGTTTTTGGGGAGATTTTGGGATTGTTTGGGGGAAATTTGGGGGGTTTGGGGGTGATTTGGGGGTTTTTTTAGGGAGATTTTGGGTTTGAGGTGCCCAGGGCGGTTTTTGGGGTTTTTTTGGGGGGGGGACTTGGGGGGTTTTGGGGGAGGTTTGGAGGGATTTGGGGGTCCCGGGTGGGGTTTTTTTGGGTGGGGGGATTTTTTTCCCGGTTTTTCGGGGATTTTTGGAGTTTGGTTTTTTTTTTTGGGTGGGGGTCCCATCCCCGGGTGGCTTTTGTTGTTTATTTATTTTATTAAAGCGACTTTTGGGGGTTTTTTCAAATGGGATTTTGGGGGGATTTTGTGGGATTTGGGATTTTTGGGGCTTTTCAAATTGAATTTTCGGAATCTTTTCAACGGGATTTTTTTTCCCTTTTTTCCAACCGGAATTTTGGGGCGCTCCCGGGGCGGCTTTTGGGGTCTCTGGGGGGTTTTTGGGGTATCCCGTCCCGGGGTGGTTTTTAGGGGCGTCCCGCGGATGATTTTGGGGTTCTTGGGGCTCATTTTAGGGGATTTTCGGGGGTTTTTTGGGGGGAATTTTGGGAGACTTTTGGGTTTTCGGGGGAGTCCCGGAGCATTTTTTGGGGTATTTTGGGGGGGGGTCCCATCCCGGGAAGGTTTTTGCCCATTTTGGTTTTTTTTTTAGGGGATTTTGGGGTTTTCTGGGTGTTTTGGGGGGTCCCGGGGCCGTTTTTTGGGGTGTTTGGGGGTTTTTTGGCTATTTTCGGATAGTTTCCACTTGGTTTCGGGAGGTTCCGGGGCGGTTTTTGGGGCGTTTTGGGGTTTTTTTTGGGGGTCCCTCCCCGTGCGGGTTTTGGGGGGTCCCGGGGCGGCTTTTGGGATGTTTTTGGGGGGTTTGGGGATATTTTGGGGGGGATTTGGGGATATTTTGGGGAGGGTCCCGCTCTCACCGAGGCTCCCGGCGGTTCCCATCGCGCGTGGTGGGCGTGGCCGCAGCGGGGCGTGGTCTGCGTTGGGCGTGGCCTAGATGGGCGCGGTTATTTATTAAGCCCCTTGTGGGCGTGGCTTTGAGGAGGGGGCGTGGCCACGGGCGCGCTCCCGGTCGCTTTGGCGGCCTCGTGGTGGCCGTTGGTGACCCTTGGTGGCCTTGGCTCCTCCTGGGGTGGCCCCGGTGGCTCTTGGTGTCCCCTTGGTGTCCCCAGTGCCCCATTTTGGGGGGGGGGGGGCACTGGGGACAATTTTGGGAGGTTTAGGGACGTTTTTTGGGGGGAGTTTGGGGACATTTCAGGGGCTTGGGGGAGAGGGACGGATGCTGGGGTCGCTTTAGGGACAGTTTGGGGACACTGGGGACAGTGACAGGGCCCGGTGTCCCTTTGGGGACACTCTGGGGACAGTGCCAGGTCCCGCCGTCCCCTCAGATCCCTTTGGGGACACTTTGGGGACAGTGCCAGGTCCCGCCGTCCCCTCAGGTCCCTTTGGGGACACTCTGGGGACACTGGGGACACTCTGGGGACACTGGGGTCACTCTGGGGACAGTGCCAGGTCCCGCCGTCCCCTCAGATCCCTTTGGGGACACTCTGGGGACACCTTGGGGACACTCTGGGGACAGTGCCAGGTCCCGCCGTCCCCTCGCTCCGCCCCGGCCCCGACCTTCCCCTCACACCCCCAACATGGCGGCGCGGCGGCGCCGTCGCGCTCCGAAGACGTCACGACCGCGCCGCTCCCCCTCCCACCCGGAAGGTCCGGGCCACACGACCCCCCTCCCTCCGCCACTCTCAACATGGCGGCGCGCTCCCTCCGCTGACGTCATCGCGGCGCGCCGCCGGCCGAGGGCGGCGGCGGCGGCTCCGGCGGGGCGGGCGCGGGGGGACGGGGGGCGGCCCCAACATGGCGGCGGCGGCGGCGGCGGCGGCTCCTCCCGCTTCCCCGCCGGGCCCCGCTCCCTCCCCGGGCCCCTCACCCCCGCCGGGCCCCCGTTCGCCGCCGCCGCCCCCCCCCTCAAGATGTCGGCGGCGGCCCGGCGGTCGCGCGCGGCGTGACGTAGTCAGGCCCCGCCGGCGGGAGGGGGGCGGGGGAGCGGCCGGAGCGGCGCAGGCAGGACCGGGACCGGGAGCGGAACCGGGAGCGGGAGCGGAACCGACAGCGGCGGCGGGCGGAGCTCCGGGGCGGCTCTTCAGGGCGGCATGGCCCCGGCGCGGCGGCGGCGGCGGAGCGGGCCCCGGCCGGGCGCGGGGCGGCGGTGTCGCTGAGCGGGAGCAGCTCCGCGGGCGCGGCCCCGGGGGGCCGGTGCGGTGAGTGCCCGGGCCGGGGGGCCCGGCGGGCCGGGAGGGCACCGGGAGCCGGGCCGGGGGTCGGGGGCGGAGCGGAGGAGGCGCTGACACCCCCCCGACCCCCTCGTACCGGCCCCGTCCCGGGTGCTGAAAGGCGGAGGGGGGCACGCGGGGACACCGGGGACGGCGGGGGGGAGCGCGGCCGGGCCGCGGCGGCTCCCGGGGACGGGGTGCGGCGGCCGTGGCGGCCGAGGGCACCGCGGGGGCATCCAGGGGACGGCGGGACCGTGACGGGCGGGCTCCGGCGGGGTCCGTGAGGGGATCCGGGTGAGGAGGGTCCGTGAGGGGATCGTGAGGGGATCCGGGTGAGGAGGATCCGTGAGGGGATCGTGAGGGGATCCGGGTGAGGAGGGGTCCGTGAGGGGATCGTGAGGGGATCCGGGTGAGGAGGGTCCGTGAGGGGATCGTGAGGGGATCCGGGTGAGGAGGGGTCCGTGAGGGGGTCGTGAGGGGATCCGGGTGAGGAGGGTCCGTGAGGGGATCGTGAGGGGATCCGGGTGAGGAGGGTCCGTGAGGGGATCGTGAGGGGATCCGGGTGAGGAGGGTCCGTGAGGGGACCGTGAGGGGACACGGGTGAGGAGGGTCCGTGAGGGGATCGTGAGGGGATCCGGGTGAGGAGGGTCCGTGAGGGGATCGTGAGGGGACACGGGTGAGGAGGATCCGTGAGGGGACCGTGAGGGGATCCAGGTGAGGAGGGGTCCGTGAGGAGATCGTGAGGAGGGGTCCGTGAGGGGACCGTGAGGGGATCCAGGTGAGGAGGGGTCCGTGAGGGGTCCGTGAGGGGACAGTGAGGAGGATCCGTGAGGGGACACCGGAACAGCGTCACCGTGAGGAGGATCCGTGAGGGGACACGGTGAGGAGGGGTCCGTGAGGGGATCGTGAGGGGTCCGTGAGGGGATCCAGGTGAGGAGGGTCCGTGAGGGGATCGTGAGGGATCCGTGAGGGGATCCAGGTGAGGAGGGTCCGTGAGGGGATCGTGAGGAGGGATCCAGGTGAGGAGGATCCGTGAGGGGTCCGTGAGGAGGATCCGTGAGGGGACACGGTGAGGAGGGGTCCGTGAGGAGATCGTGAGGGGATCGTGAGGAGGATCCGTGAGGGGATCCGGGGGTCCGGAGACGTCCGTGAGGGGACACGGGTGAGGGGGGAACCATGAGGGGTCCGTGAGGGGACACGGTGAGGAGGGGATCGTGTGGGGATCCACTTGAGGAGGGGTCCGTGAGGGGATTGTGAGGGGATCGTGAGGGGACACGGGAACGGGGTCACCGTGAGGGGATCCAGGTGACGGGGGAACCGTGAGGGGACCGTGAGGAGGATCTGTGAGGGGACACGGGAACGGGGGGACCGTGAGGGGAGAACCGGGAGGAGGATCCATGAGGGGATCGTGAGGGGATCCAGGTGAGGAGGGGACCGTGAGGGGTCCGGGAGGGGATCCAGGTGAGGAGGGTCCATGAGGGGACCGTGAGGGGATCCAGGTGAGGAGGGGACCGTGAGGGGACCGTGAGGGGATCCAGGTGAGGTGGGGAATGTGAGGGGTCCGTGAGGGGATCCAGGTGAGGGAACCATGGTGGGGGGGGTTGTGAGGGGATCCAGGTGAGGGGAGCTGAGTTGAGGGAGGGTCTCGGTGTCTGGGAGGGGTCCCAGGAGTCTGGGACAGGTAAGGGGGGGGTCTGTGGTGGGTCCAGGTGGATCCAGGTGTGCATGGGGGGGGTCTGTGAGTGGATCCAGGTGTGCAGGGTGGGGCTGTTGGGGGGGTCCAGGTGGATCCAGGTGTGCGGGGAGGCGGGGCTCTATGAGGGGCTCCAGGTGTATTCAGGTGTGCAGGGTGGGGCTGTAGGGGGTTCCAGGTGTGCGGGGGGGCTCCAGGTGTGTCCAGGTGTGCGGGGGGGGGGGCTCCAGGTGTGTCCAGGTGTGCGGGGGGGCTCCAGGTGTGTCCAGGTGTGCGGAGGGGGGGCTCCAGGTGTGTCCAGGTGTGCGGGGGGGCTCCAGGTGTGTCCAGGTGTGCGGGGGGGGGGCTCCAGGTGTGTCCAGGTGTGCGGGGGGGGGGGCTCCAGGTGTGTCCAGGTGTGCAGGGTGGGGCTCCAGGTGTGTCCAGGTGTGCAGGGTGGGGCTGTAGGGGGCTCCAGGTGTGCGGGGGGGGGGCTCCAGGTGTGTCCAGGTGTGCGGGGGGGGGGCTCCAGGTGTGTCCAGGTGTGCGGGGGGGCTCCAGGTGTGTCCAGGTGTGCAGGGTGGGGCTCCAGGTGGATCCAGGTGTGCAGGGTGGGGCTGTAGGGGGCTCCAGGTGTGCGGGTGGGGCTCCAGGTGGATCCAGGTGTGCAGGGTGGGGCTCCAGGTGTGTCCAGGTGTGCGGGGGGGCTCCAGGTGTGTCCAGGTGTGCGGGGGGGCTCCAGGTGTGTCCAGGTGTGCGGGGGGGCTCCAGGTGTGTCCAGGAGAAGCCCCAAGCCGGGCGCTGGGCAGGGCAGGCTCTGCACGGGGAACCCCTCGGAGCCGCTCTGGGATGGTCCAGCACCTCCTGGCTCACCTCGGATCGTCCTGGAAGCCCTTGGAGCGGCTTTGGAATCCTCGCAGCCCCTCGGGACCTCGTGGGTCATCTTGGGGATCATCCCGGTCCCTTAAAGCAGCTTTGGGATCATCCCGGACCTCGAGCCTTTCCTTTGGGATCGTCCTGGAACCCTTTGGATCATCTCTGGAATCGTCCCGGCCCCCCGGAGCGGCCTTGGGATCGTCCTGGGTCACCTTTGGGGTCGTCCCCGAGCTGCTTGGATCACCTTTGGGATCACCCTGGAACGCCTCGGATCGTCTCCGGGATCGTCCCAGCCCCTTGGAGCAGTTTTGGGATCATCCTGGATCACCTTTGGGATCACCCCGGTCCCTTGGATCACCTTTGGGATCACCCTGGATCACTTTCGGGATCATCCTGGTCCCTTGGATCACCTTTGGGATCCTCCTGGACTTCTTGGATCACCTTTGGGATCCTCCTGGATCACTTTTGGGATCATCCAGCACCTCTGGAGCGGCTTTGGGATCATCCTGGATCACCTTTGGGATCATCCCGGTCCCTTGGATCACCTTTGGGATCCTCCTGGATCACTTTTGGGATCATCCAGCACCTCTGGAGCGGCTTTGGGATCATCCTGGATCACCTTTGGGATCATCCCGGTCCCTTGGATCACCTTTGGGATCCTCCTGGATCACCTTTGGGATCATCCCGGTCCCTTGGATCACCTTTGGGATCATCCTGGATCATCTTTGGGATCCTCCTGGATCACTTTTGGGATCATCCAGCACCTCTGGAGCAGCTTTGGGATCATCCCAGACCTCCTGGATCACCTTTGGGATCGTCCTGGACCATCTGGAGCCGCTTTGGGACCCCAGAGCCCCGAATTCCCGAGGATCCCAAACATCCCCCGGCGCAGGAATTTCGGGATTCTCGGAGCAGCTCGGGATTGATCCAGAATGGGGAGAAAAAAGCCAAGTTCGGGTCAAACCGGCTCCAGCTTCCACGGGAAAATTCCCAAAAATGGTTTGGGGTCGCGTTTGGGGCTTCCCCCCTCCCGCTTGGGGACAAAAAAAATCCGGGGAAAAAAAAAACAACGAGGGAAAACTTGGGGGAAATGGTAAAAAAAAAAAAAGGAGCCAAACGAGGGAAAAAAATTCCAAAAAAAATTCCGGGAGCTTGGGAACGTGGCCGTGACCTGGAGGAGGAGGAGGATGCGCCCTGGAATGTGTGGGATCCTCAGCCCTGGCCTGGAGGAGGAGAGAATTCCAATTGCTCCGGGTTCTTTGCTTGGTGTCAGAGGAGGAAAAACAACCAGCCCCGAAAGAGGAGATTTGGGGCTTTTGGAGCCGTTCCCGTGGGTTTATCCCAGGAAAAACCGGAAAAAAAATGGGAATTTTTTATTGGGGGGGAAAAAAACGTTCCTGAAATCCACTCAGCCCCCGGGTGGAATCGGGAGGGGAAAATGCGGGTTGGGGTCGTCTTTTCTCGGGAAAAACGGGGAAAAGCGAGGGGAAAGCAGCGGCTTTTGGGTGTGCCGGGGTCCTGGGAGTTCCAGGCTGAGGGAGAAATTGGGAAAGCCGCCGGAAAGGTCGCCGGAAAATCGGGAAAAGTCGCTGGAGAATCGGGAGAAGTCGGGAAAACCCGGCAGCTTCGACACGATACCGAGTTTTGGGATGAGAGCGTCCCCAAGAGCTGGGTTTTTGGGATGGGAGCTGGAATTTTGGGAAGAGAGCTGGGTTTTTGGGAAGAGAGCTGGGTTTTTGGGATGGGAGCTGGGTTTTTGGGATGGGAGCTGGAATTTTGGGAAGAGAGCTGGGTTTTTGGGATGAGAGCTGGGTTTTTGGGAAGAGAGCTGGGTTTTTGGGATGAGAGCTGGGTTTTTGGGAAGAGAGCTGGAATTTTGGGAAGAGAGCTGGGTTTTTGGGACGAGAACATCCATTTTTGGGATGCTGCCCATGGAAAATCCCTAAAAACCAAAGGTGGCTGGAGCACCTGGGATTAAAACCCGGGATTTGCTCCGGGTTTGGGATTTACTCAAGGTTTGGGATTTGCTTTGGATTTGGGATTTTTGGGTTTGCTTTGGATTTGGGAGTTACTCCGGCTTTGGGATTTGGGATTTACTCCAGGTTTGGGATTTACTCCGCCTTTGGGAGTTACTCTGGATTTGGAATTTACTCCAGATCCAGGATTTGCTCCGTGTTTGGGATTTGGGATTTACTCCGGATTTGAGGTTTGCTCTGGATTTGGGATTTGCTCCAGGTTTGGGATTTACTCCGGATTTGGGATTTCAGCTTTTCTCTGGATTCAGGGCTTTAGGATTTGCTCCAGGTTTGGGATTTGCTCTGGATTTGGGGTTTGGGATTTGCTCTCTGTTTGGGATTTACTCCGGATTTGGGATTTGGGATTTGCTCCAGGTTTGGGATTTGCGCCAGGTTTGGGATTTGCACTGGGTTTGGGGTTTGGGATTTGCTCCAGGTTTGGGATTTGAGGTTTGCTCTGGAGTTGGGATTTACTCCAGGTTTGGGATTTGGGATTTGCTCTCTGTTTGGGATTTACTCCAGATTTGGGATTTGCCCCAGGTTTGGGATTTACTCCGGATTTGGGATTTCAGCTTTTCTCTGGATTCGGGGCTTTAGGATTTGCTCTGGGTTTGGGATTTGGGATTTGCTCCAGATTTGGGATTTGCTCTGGGTGTGGGGTTTGGGATTTGCTCCAGGTTTGGGATTTGCTCTGGGTTTGGGGTTTGGGATTTGCTCCAGGTTTGGGATTTGCTCTGGGTTTGGGGTTTGGGATTTGCTGGGACTTTGGGATTCGCTCCGGGTTTGGGCTGAGCCGCAGGTTTAGGATCCTCTCCCCGTTGTCCGCCCTCGCGGCGGGGAGGAATCCTGCTCCAGCCGCAGTAATTCCCCGGCCGTTTGCCTTCCGCACCTTGCAGGTATTTTTAGGCTCTTCCCGGGTAAATTTAGCTCCTTCTCGGCTCCCTCCTGAGCCTTTATCCTCCCGGAGCCGAGAATTCCCGGCTTTTAGCGCCTCTTCCCTCCCCTGTATCCCGATTTTCCCTCCCGGAGCCGAGAATTCCCGGCTTTTAGCGCCTCTTCCCTCCCCTGTATCCCGATTTTCCCCTTCCCTGCTCCAGGACCCGCCTTTATTTCTCCCGGATTGTTTTAAATCCCGGGGTTTGGGGCGGGAAAAGGTGATTTTGGGATCTTTATTTCTCAGGAATTGTTTTAATTCCCAGTTTTTGGGGCGGGAAAAGGTGATTTTGGGATCTTTATTTCTCAGGAATTGTTTTAATTCCCAGTTTTTTGGGCAGGAAAAGGTGATTTTGGGATCTTTATTTCTCAGGAATTGTTTTAATTCCCAGTTTTTGGACAGGAAAAGGTGATTTTGGGATCTTTATTTCTCAGGAATTGTTTTAATTCCCAGTTTTTGGGGCGGGAAAAGGTGATTTTGGGACCTTTATTTCTCAGGAATTGTTTTAATTCCCAGTTTTTGGGGCGGGAAAAGGTGATTTTGGGATCTTTATTTCTCAGGAATTGTTTTAATTCCCAGTTTTTTGGGCAGGAAAAGGTGATTTTGGGATCTTTATTTCTCAGGAATTGTTTTAATTCCCAGGTTTTGGGGCGGGAAAAGGTGATTTTGGGATCTTTATTTCTCAGGAATTGTTTTAATTCCCAGTTTTTGGGCAGGAAAAGGTGATTTTGGGATCTTTATTTCTCAGGAATTGTTTTGATTCCCAGTTTTTGGGGCGGGAAAAGGTGATTTTGGGATCTTTATTTCTCAGGAATTGTTTTAATTCCCAGTTTTTGGGGCGGGAAAAGTACAATAAACGGGAATTTGTTTTCAGAGAAGATGATTTTCGGGGGGAGATTTGGGCAGCTTTTGGTGACCCCAAAACCGGGAATGTTCCCGGCTCCTCCTCACCCAAACTCAGCCTCTTCTCCCTCATTTGCTCCTCGTTTTTTTCCCTCTTTTTCCTCATTTTCTCCTCATTTTTTTCTCATTTTCTCCTGGGTTTCCTCCTCATTTTCTTCTCACTTTCTCTATTTTTCTCTCGCTTTCTCCTGGTTTTCTCCTGGTTTTCTCCACGTTTTCTTCCGGTTTTCTTCTCACTTTCTCCTGGTTTTTCCCTCACTTTCTCTGCTTTTCTCTCATTTTCTCCTCATTTTCTCTTCCCTTTCTCTGTTTTCTTCCTCATTTTCTCCTGGTTTTCTCCTGTTTTCTTCCTCATTTTCTCCTCATTTTCTCTTGGTTTTCTCTTCGTTTTCTCCTCACTTTCTCTTCATTTTCTCCTCATTTTCCCCTGGTTTTCTGCTGGTTTTTTCCTCATTTTCTCCTCACCTTCTCCTCGTTTTCTCCTCATTTTCTCTTGATTTTCTCCTGGTTTTCTCCTTTTCTCCTCATTTTCTCCTCCCTTTCTCTGTTTTTCTCTCATTTTCCCCTGGTTTTCTTTTCATTTTCTCCTGGTTTTCTCCTGGTTTTCTCCTGGTTTTCTCCTCATTTTCTCCTGGTTTTCTCCTGTTTTTTTCCTCGTTTTCTCCTCGTTTTCTCCTGGTTTTCCCCTGGTTTTCTCCTGGTTTTCTCCTCACTTTCTCCTCATTTTCTCCTCCCTTTCTCTGTTTTTCTCTCATTTTCTCCTGGTTTTCTCCTGGTTTTCTCCTGGTTTTCTCCTGGTTTTCTCCTCATTTTCTCCTGGTTTTCTCCTGGTTTTCTCCTGGTTTTCTCCTGGTTTTCTCCTGGTTTTCTCCTGGTTTTCTCCTCATTTTCTCCTGGTTTTCTCCTGGTTTTCTCCTGGTTTTCTCCTGTTTTTTTCCTGGTTTTCTCCTGGTTTTCTCCTGGTTTTCTCCTGGTTTTCTCCTGGTTTTCTCCTGGTTTTCTCCTGGTTTTCTCCTCACTTTCTCCTCATTTTCTCCTCCCTTTCTCTGTTTTTCTCTCATTCCCCCTGGTTTTCTCTCAATTCTCTCCTCCTTTTCCCCTGGTGTTCCCCTCACGCTCTCTGTCGTTTCCTCTCTCCCCCAGGTTGTGCCGGCAGTCCCTGCAGTGCCGGCGCCGCGCTCCGTCCCGAGCGGCCCTGCAGGAGCAGCGCCAGCACCGCCATCACCATCACCACCATCACCATCACCAGCAGGTGCGGGATCCGCAGCAGGTGCAGGAACAGCAGCAGCAGCGTCGGCAAGCAGCGGCTCCCCGGCATGGAGAGGAGCGTCCCGGAGCTCCCCATGCCCCCTCAGCCCAACCCGGAGCCCCGCGGCTTCCTCCCGCGGGACGCCAAAACCGCCGCGGAGCCGCCGGCGGAGCCGCGGGGGGGCGCCGGCGGGGACGGAGCTGGAGGAGGAGCCGGCGGGGTTCTACGGCGCCGAGGAGCCGCCGGCGGCCGCCGGGAGCCGGGAGGGGAAGGAGCCCCGGGAGGAGCCCGATTTCTTCTCCTCGCTGGCCCGCCACGAGCCCGACGTGGCGCTGGAGGCTCACCACGAGGCCGGTGAGTGGCCGGGGGCGCCGGTGCCGGCGCTTGGGGCTTGTGGGCGGTGGAGCCGCGATGGTTTGGGGTGGGCCGTTGGCTTGCAGATGGTGTTGGTTCTTGCGGTGTTGACTCTCTCGGAGATGCCGTTGGATGTGTTGGTGGTGGCCTTGGTTGTTTTGGTGTTGGTTGTTTTGGTGACGGTGTTGGTTGTTCTGGAGATGATTTTGACTGTCTTGGTGATGGTGTTGGTTGTTTTGGTGACGCCGTTCGTTGTTTTGGTGATGCTGGTTGTCTTGGTGATGGCGTTGGTTGTTTTGGCGATGACGTTGGCTCACTTGGTGATGATGTTGGTTGTTTTGGTGATGGCGTTGGTTGTTTTGGTGTTGTTGGTAGTTTTGGAGATGTTGGTTATTTTGGAGACGTTGTTGGTTGTTTTGGTGATGGTGTTGGTTGTTTTGGTGATGTAGTTGGTTGTTTTGGAGATGTTGGTTGTTTTGGTGATGTTGGTAGTTTTGGTGATGGCATTGGTTGTTTTGGCGATGGCGTTGGTTGTTTTGGCGATGACGTTGGTTGTTTTGGCGGTGGTTGTCTTGGAGATGCCGTTGGCTCTCTTGGTGATGGTGTTGGTTGTTTCGGCGTTGGTTGTTCCGCTGATGGTGTTGGTTGTTTCGGCGTTGATTGTTCCGCTGATGGCGTTGGTTGTTTCGGCGTTGGTTGTTCCGCTGATGGCATTGGTCTTTTCGGTGACGGCGTTGGCCCTCTCTCGGCGTTAGCCGTTTCAGCGGTGACGTTGGCCGTTTCGTTGACGTTGTTGGTTGTCTCGATGGTGGTGTTGGTTGTTCAGGTGACGATGCCAACACCAACGCTCTTGGCAGTGGTGTTGGGTCTCTCGGCGTTGGTTGTTTCGGGGATGGTGTTGCTTCTCTCTTGGTGTTGGTTCTCCTGGTGATGGTGTTGGTTGTTTCCGGGATGGTGTCGATCCTCTTGGTGATGCTGTTGGTTGCTTTGGTATTGGTTGTTTCGGTGATGCTGTTGGTTCTCTTGGTGATGGCGTTGGTTCGCTCTCGGTGTTGGTTCTCCTGGCGTTGACTCTTGGAGACGGTCTTGGCTCTCTTGGTGTCGGTTCTTGGTGATGGTGTTGACTTTTGGCATTGACTCTCCTGGCGTTGGCTCTCTTGGCGATGGTTTTGGCTCTCTTGGCGATGGTTTTGGTTCTCTTGGTGACGCTGTTGTCCCCTTGGTGACATTGTTGGTCCCCTTGGTGACATTCTCGGTTCTCTGGGTGACATTCTCGGTTCTCTGGGTGACGCTGTCGTTCCGTTGGTGACATTTTCCGTTCTCTCGGTGACGCCGTTGTCGCCTCAGCGGCACTCTCGGTTCTCCTGGTGACATCGCGGTCACACCCTTCTCCCTCTCCCAGCCGTGGGCGGGGCTGGTTGGGGGCAGGTTTGGGGTCGGGGTGGGCTCAGGGTGGGGTTGTGGTTGTGGTCGGGGGGGCTGGAGCCGGGTTTGGGGTCACTGGGTGTGGTTGGAGCCATCCTTGGCGGCTTTGGGGCCGTGTTTGGGGTGTTTGGGGCTGTGTTTGGGGTGTTTGGGGTGTTTGGGGTGTTTGGGGCTGTGTTTGGGGTGTCTGGGCCCATTTTTGGGGTCAGGGGGTGTTTGGGGCCGTGTTTGGGGTGTCTGGACCCATGTTTGGGGTGTCTGGACCCATTTTTGGGGTGTCTGGGCCCATGTTTGGGGTGTTTGGGGTGTCTGGGCCCATGTTTGGGGTGTCTGGACCCGTGTTTGGGGTGTCTGGACCCATGTTTGGGGTGTTTGGGGTGTCTGGGCCCATGTTTGGGGTGTCTGTGGCTGTATTTGGGGTCACTGAGGGCGTTTGGGGTGTCTGGGCCCATGTTTGGGGTGTCTGGGCCCATGTTTGGGGTGTCTGGGCCCATGTTTGGGGTGTCTGGGCCCATGTTTGGGGTGTCTGGACCCGTGTTTGGGGTGTCTGGGCCCATGTTTGGGGTGTCTGGGCCCATGTTTGGGGTGTCTGGACCCGTGTTTGGGGTGTCTGGACCCATGTTTGGGGTGTCTGGGCCCATGTTTGGGGTGTCTGGGCCCATGTTTGGGGTGTCTGGGCCCATGTTTGGGGTGTCTGGGCCCATGTTTGGGGTGTCTGGGCCCATGTTTGGGGTGTCTGGACCCGTGTTTGGGGTGTCTGGGCCCATGTTTGGGGTGTCTGGGCCCATGTTTGGGGTGTCTGGGCCCATGTTTGGGGTGTTTGGGGCCGTGTTTGGGGTGTCTGGACCCGTGTTTGGGGTGTCTGGGCCCATGTTTGGGGTGTTTGGGGTGTCTGGGCCCATGTTTGGGGTGTTTGGGGCCGTGTTTGGGGTGTTTGGGGTGTTTGGGGCTGTGTTTGGGGTGTCTGGACCCATGTTTGGGGTGTCTGGACCCATGTTTGGGGTGTTTGGGGTGTCTGGGCCCATGTTTGGGGTGTTTGGGGCCGTGTTTGGGGTCTTTGGGGCCGTGTTTGGGGTGTCTGGGCCCATGTTTGGGGTGTTTGGGGTCGTGTTTGGGGTGTCTGGGCCCATGTTTGGGGTGTCTGTGGCTGTATTTGGGGTCACTGAGGGCGTTTGGGGTGTTTGGGGCTGTGTTTGGGGTGTTTGGGGCCGTGTTTGGGGTGTCTGGACCCGTGTTTGGGGTGTCTGGGCCCATGTTTGGGGTGTCTGTGGCTGTATTTGGGGTCACTGAGGGCGTTTGGGGTCTTTGGGGCCGTGTTTGGGGTGTCTGGGCCCATGTTTGGGGTCTTTGGGGCCGTGTTTGGGGTGTTTTGGATGTTTGGAGCCCTGTTTGGGGTCTGCTTGCTCCGACCCTGGAGGATGAACTTTGTCCTGGATTGTGGGGTGAGCCGAGAGCTCCAGGTGTCCCCAAAGCCCAGATCGCATCGGGAAACATCCCGGTGAGCTTTGGGGTCGGTTTGGGGTCAGTTTGGGGTCTGTTTGGGGTCTGTTTGGGGTCTGTTTGGGGTCAGTTTGGGGTCTGTTTGGGGTCTGTTTGGGGTCTGTTTGGGGTCTGTTTGGGGTCTGTTTGGGGTCTGTTTGGGGTCAGTTTGGGGTCGGTTTGGGGTCTGTTTGGGGTCTGTTTGGGGTCTGTTTGGGGTCTGTTTGGGGTCTGTTTGGGGTCGGTTTGGGGTCGGTTTGGGGTCAGTTTGGGGTCTGTTTGGGGTCTGTTTGGGGTCAGTTTGGGGTCAGTTTGGGGTCTGTTTGGGGTCAGTTTGGGGTCTCTTTGGGGTCGGTTTGGGGTCGGTTTGGGGTCTGTTTGGGGTCTGTTTGGGGTCTGTTTGGGGTCGGTTTGGGGTCGGTTTGGGGTCGGTTTGGGGTCTGTTTGGGGTCGGTTTGGGGTTTGTTTGGGGTCGGTTTGGGGTTTGTTTGGGGTCAGTTTGGGGTCGGTTTGGGGTCAGTTTGGGGTCTGTTTGGGGTCAGTTTGGGGTCTGTTTGGGGTCTGTTTGGGGTCGGTTTGGGGTCAGTTTGGGGTCGGTTTGGGGTCTGTTTGGGGTCTGTTTGGGGTCAGTTTGGGGTCTGTTTGGGGTCTGTTTGGGGTCGGTTTGGGGTCAGTTTGGGGTCGGTTTGGGGTCTGTTTGGGGTCTGTTTGGGGTCAGTTTGGGGTCTGTTTGGGGTCTGTTTGGGGTCAGTTTGGGGTCAGTTTGGGGTCAGTTTTGGGGTCAGTTTGGGGTCAGTTTGGGGTCTGTTTGGGGTCGGTTTGGGGTCAGTTTGGGGTCAGTTTGGGGTCTGGGGTCTGTTTGGGGTCAGTTTTGGGGTCTGTTTGGGGTCTGTTTGGGGTCAGTTTGGGGTCGGTTTGGGGTCTGTTTGGGGTCTGTTTGGGGTCTGTTTGGGGTCTGTTTGGGGTCTGTTTGGGGTCGGTTTGGGGTCGGTTTGGGGTCAGTTTGGGGTCAGTTTGGGGTCAGTTTGGGGTCGGTTTGGGGTCTGTTTGGGGTCTGTTTGGGGTCGGTTTGGGGTCAGTTTGGGGTCAGTTTGGGGTCGGTTTGGGGTCTGTTTGGGGTCTGTTTGGGGTCGGTTTGGGGTCAGTTTGGGGTCTGGGGTCTGTTTGGGTCGGTTTGGGGTCGGTTTGGGGTCAGTTTGGGGTCTGTTTGGGGTCTGTTTGGGGTCAGTTTGGGGTCTGTTTGGGGTCGGTTTGGGGTCTGTTTGGGGTCGGTTTGGGGTCAGTTTGGGGTCAGTTTGGGGTCTGTTTGGGGTCTGTTTGGGGTCAGTTTGGGGTCGGTTTGGGGTCTGTTTGGGGTCGGTTTGGGGTCAGTTTGGGGTCGGTTTGGGGTCTGTTTGGGGTCGGTTTGGGGTCGGTTTGGGGTTTGTTTGGGGTCGGTTTGGGGTTTGTTTGGGGTCCATGAGGTCCGGATCCAATTTTGGGGATTTTTTTATCCCAACAGTTTGGGATTTCTTTACCCCAAATCCCATCCGCCACCGTGCCCGTCCTGCCCGGGTTATAAATACCGCCCCCAAATCCCAAAATCCCCAATCCCAAATCCCAAACCTGGAATCTGGAATGTGGGAACGGGGCCGTGCGTTATCAATAACCGCGGGGATTTGGGATTGCCCAGAGTGGGGCAGGGACGGCAAAGGCGCCCCCGGGAATCCCAGCGGGGCCGGGCCGCGTCACTCCGGGGATTTGGGGTCTACAATTCTGGGGCTTGGGTCAAAAAGCCCCGGTTTTGTGCCAGAAATTCGAGTTTTGGGTCAAAAATCCCCGGTTTTGGGCTATAAATTTGAGGTTTGGGTCAAAAATCCCCGTTTTTGCGCCGTAAATTCGGGTTGTGGGTCAAAAATCCCCGGTTTTGCGCCGGAAATTCGAGTTTTGGGTCAAAAATCCCCATTTTTGGGCTATAAATTTGAGTTTTGGGTTAAAAATCCCCGTTTTTGCACCGGAAATTCGAGTTTTGGGTCAAAAATCCCTGTTTTTGCCCCGTAAATTCGGGTTTTGGGCCCCTGAGTTTGTGGGTTTTGAGCTGTAAAATTCAAGTTTTGAGGCTGTAAAATTCTGGGGTTTGAGCGGTAAAATTGCAGTTTTTGGGGGCTATGAAATTGTGGGTTTAGGGGCTGTAAAATCCCAGTTTTGGGGCTGTAAAATCCCAGATTTTGGGCTGTAAAATCCCAGTTTTGGGGCTGTAAAATCCCAGATTTTGGGCTGTAAAATCCCAGATTTTGGGCTGTAAAATCCCAGTTTTGGGGCTGTAAAATCCCAGATTTTGGGCTGTAAAATCCCAGATTTTGGGCTGTAAAATCCCAGATTTTGGGCTGTAAAATCCCAGATTTTGGTTGCTGTGGGGGCACAATATTCCATTTCTTGTGGTGGCTTTTCCCTGCCTCCCCATCCTTTCCCAGATCCCGAAAAAATCGCAACAGATGTTGTTCTTCCCCGGGAATTTCGGGATAAAATTTTTCTTTGGGGGCCTGGGGGTGGCCGTTATTTCCTGCTTGGAAAAAAATGACGTTTGGGGGGGAAAAAAACCCCCGGGGAATTTTCCGTGGATTAACAGCAAAATCAGGAATAAAGAAAATTCCTTGGCCGCTGGCTTCTGTCCTAAAAAGGGAGGAGGATGAACCCCAAGGATTTCCCCCAATTCCCCCAAATTTCACCCCAAAACGGACCCGGCGCTGCGGATTTCCCTAAATCCTGGGGGGAGGGAGAAAATCGTTCCAAATTCCCAAAAAACGACCCCAGAAAAGGGAAAGTCAGGGCAAGGCTCCCCCCGGGAATTCCGGAGCTGCCGGGAGGATTGATGGAAAAGGGAATTCCGGGAGTTGTTCCTGGAAAACCACGTGGATCAAAGGCAGGGCGGGGCCAGGAAGGGAAAAGCGCTTATCCCGGAGGGAAAATCCTCCGCCCTCGGGCTCTTCGCCCAATTTTAGGGGATTTCGGGCTCTTCGCCCAATTTTAGGGGATTTTTGGGCTCTTTTCCCATTTTTAGGGGATTTTTGGGCTCTTTTCCCACTTGGGTCCCTTTAAATGGGATTTTTGGGCACTTTTCCCACTTTTTTAGGGGATTTTTGGGCTCTTTTCCCAATTTTTTAGGGGACTTCGGGCTCTTTTCCCTCTTGGGTCCCTTTTAAATGAGATTTTTCGGCTCCTTTCTAAATTTTTTTAGTGGATTTTTGGGCTCTTTTCCCACTTATGTCCCTTTAAATGGGATTTTTGGGCTCTTTCCCCACATTTTTAGGGAATTTTTTGGCTCATTTTCTATTTGTGTCCCTTTTTCAGGAGATTTTTGGGCACTTTTCCCACTTGGGTCCCTTTAAAAGGGATTTTTGGGCTCTTTCCCCACTTTTTTTTGGGAATTTTTGGGCTCTTTCCCCACTTTTGTCCTTTTCCGAGGAGATTTTCAGCCCCTTTCCCACCGTTCCCGCAGCGGCTCTGGGGCTCGGGAAGCTGCAGCGACTCCGACCTCTCATTATTTTGGGGACAGAAACATCATTTTTGGCCCTTTTCCTGGAAGTTTTCCGGGAGCTTTTCCAGCTTTTCCCTCTCCCCGGGAGCCGCAGGTGCCAAACCGCGGCCGGATTTTATTTTAGTTTGGTTTTTTTTTTTTCCCTTTGGGGTTTTTTTTTTTTTTGGAGCTTTCCAGGGATTTTTGACGTTCGTTTTTTTTCCTCCCTCCCCATTCCTGGGATTTCCCTGGAATTTTTGGGCTCCCCCATCCCCCTCCTTCTCCCTCCTCCCCCACCCAAAACTTCTCCAAACTTTGGGGTTTTTTTGTTGTTGTTTTATTTTTTTTCCCCCAGAATTTTCCTGGAATCCGGAGCGGGGCATTGGGACGTTTTCCTGGAGCGATTCCACCCCCGTGGAATCCTTCCCAGATCCCAGAGATCTCCCTCTGCCCTCCGTGTTCATCCCGGAGCAGGGACCTCCAAACCCCTTTGGCGACATCCCAAAAATCCCTGGGGACGTTTTCCACATCCCAAAAATCCCTGGGAAGGTTTTCCACATCCCAAAACCCCCCGGGGACATTTTCCAGCTCCCAAAAATCCCTGGGAAGGTTTTCCACATCCCAAAAATCCCTGGGAGCATTTTCCGCCTCCCAAAAAAATCTGTGGGAACATTTTCCAGCTCCCTCGGGACGTTTCTCCCGGATCAGGGATCTCCAAACCCCTTTGGCGACATCCCAAAAACCCCCCGGGGACGTTTTCCACATCCCAAAACCCCCGGGGACGTTTTCCAGCTCCCGCGGTCGCTGCGAGGGCGCGGCTGCTCCTCCTGGAGCCGGCCCCAGCCCGGGGCCTCATTTTTCTTGGAAAAGCGGCGCAGCAGCTGCTCCGGGGAGAGAGGAGCCGGGAGAAGCTCGGGAGGGACGAGTGGATCCGAGTTTCGGGGCCGTTTCTTGAGGGGAATCCGGGAAATCCTGGGAGGGCCGGGTGATCCCGTGGATCCCCGCCCCGGGCTGGGTTCGGCCCCTCGGGGGTTTTTGCAGCCCCCGGTGAGCGGAGGGATGAGGAATCTGCTCCCGTTTTCCATGGATTTCCTCCGGAGTCGGAGCTGGGGAGGCTCCGCCGGCTTTGGCGGGCACCGATCGTCCAGGGCTCGTTGGGGATCGATTCTGTGACGTCATCGGATCCCCCGTGGATCTGCTCCAGTGGGGATGTTCCAGGTTTATTTGGGATCGATTCTGTGACGTCATCGGATCCCCCTGGATCTGCTCCAATGGGAACGTTCCAGGACTCGTTTGGGATCGATTCTGTGACATCATCGGATCCCCCGTGGATCTGCGCCAATGGGGACGTTCCAGGTTTATTTGGGATTGATTCTGTGACATCATCGGATCCCCCATGGATCTGCTCCAATGGGGACATCCTGGGTTGATTCGGGATCGGTTCTGTGACGTCACCGGCTCTCCCATGGATCTGCTCCAATGGGAACGTTCCGGGTTGATTCGGGATCGGTTCTGTGACGTCACCGGCTCTCCCATGGATCTGCTCCCGCTGGGACATCCCAGGTTCATTTGGGATCAGTTCTGTGACATCATCGGATCCCCCATGGATCTGCTCCAACGGGGACATCCCGGGTTGATTTGGGATCAGTTCTGTGACGTCACCGGCTCTCCCATGGATCTGCTCCAATGGGGACATCCCGGGTTGATTTGGGATCAGTTCTGTGACGTCACCGGATCCCCCATGGATCTGCTCCCGCGGGGACATCCCAGGGCAATCCCACGGCCCCGGCTCCATCCCGGCTTTCGGTGGGAATTTCTTTCGGGTGGACGGCGGAAGGAGGGAGTTCCATTTGCCCGTTTTGGGGTTTTTTTTTTGGGGGGGTGGAATTTCCGTGGTTTTCTCCTTCGGTCGCGCTCGTTCCCCGGCGCTGTCGGCGTTACCGGCCCCGGGCACCTTTGGTCGGACCCGCCCTGGGTGGTCGCCGGAGCCGGAGGAGCCAAATTTGGGGCCTTTGGGTGGATTTGGGGCCGGGCTGGGATGTGGGGAGTGGAATTCCCCCTTCCCCGTGTTTCCAGAGGGATTTTGGGCCGGAAACTCCCAATTTTGGGGCGTCTCGTGCTCCTGGGTGAGCAGGCGAGGGTTGGGCTTGATCTTGGAGGTCTCTCCCGCCCGAGACCTTCCCGTGATTCTTCTTTTCCAACCTGAATTGTTCCGTGGCTGAGAGTTTCCATCGTGGAATTCCTCCTGGCGCTGGCAACGCCCCCAAGGCCGCGGCGTCCACGGCTGGAAGCCCTGGGGTGGGGTTGGGTTGAGTTAATTTGGTTGGGTTGGGTTTGGTTGAGTTGAGTTGGGATGAGTTTGGGTTTGGTTGAGTTGGGTTTCGTTTGGTTGGGTTGAGTCGGGTTGAGTTGAGTTGGGTTGGGTTTGGTTGGGTCGAGTTGGGTTTAATTTGGTTTGGTTGAATTGACTTTGGCTGAGTTTGGTTGAGTTGGGTTTGGTTGAGTTGGATTTGGTTGAGTTGGGTTGAGTTGGGTTTGGTTGAGTTGGATTTGGTTTGGTTGAGTTGGGTTTGGTTGAGTTGGGTCGAGTTGGATTTGGTTTGGTTGAGTTGAGTTGGGTTGAGTTGGATTTGGTTGAGTTGGGTTTTCTTGAGTTGGGTTGGGTTGAATTTGAGCCCCACCCACCGGTGACCGCTCCCGGATCCGGGATAACGGCGTCACAGACCGGGGATTTTGGGAATGTGGAGCCGGGATTTCGGGGTCACAGAGCCGGGACTTGGGGTCGGAGCTCTGGGAATTTTGGGAACGCTCCCGGAGCTCTGGTTTTCCCTGGAGCATCCTGACCCCGGGGTTGTTTTCCAGATGAGCCCGACCCCGACCTGTCCGGAGCCGTCCCGGCCGCGGCACAGCGCACACAGCTCGGGTGAGTCCCCGGGGCACGGCCGGGAGCCCCGGAGCCATCCCAGTGCCCCCGGAGCCATCCCAGTGCCCCCGGAGCTATCCCAGTGCCCCCAGATCCATCCCAGTGTCCCCGGAGCCATCCCAGTGCCCCCGGAGCCATCCCAGTGCCCCCGGAGCCATCCCAGTGCCCCCGGAGCCATCCCAGTGCCCCTGGCCCCATCCCAGTTCCCTTTTGATCCATCCCAGTTCCCTTTGGATCCATCCCAGTTCCCTTCGGACCCATCCCAGTGCCCCTGGATCCATCCCAGTTCCCTTTGGATCCATCCCAGTTCCCTTCGGACCCATCCCAGTGCCCCTGGAGCCATCCCAGTTCCCTTTGGATCCATCCCAGTGCCCCTGGATCCATCCCAGTTCCCTTTGGATCCATCCCAGTTCCCCCGGGCCCATCCCAGTTCCCTTTGGATCCATCCCAGTGCCCCTGGATCCATCCCAGTTCCCTTCGGATCCATCCCAGTTCCCTTCGGACCCATCCCAGTTCCCCCGGGCCCATCCCGGTTGCCTTTTCCCAAATTCCCGTTTCCGGCGCCCAAATCCCCCTTCCCGCCCGGGCGGCGTGCGAAGCGCCCGGAACTCCCGCCGGCTCGTTCGGGGCGCTGCCCGCTCCTTGCTCCTTTCCCGAATTCCCGTTCCTCACCGCGCGTTTCCCTTCCAGCCCCGGGGACGGCGAGGACGGGGCGGCGCCGCCGGCCTTCCCGCGCGCGCTCCTCCGGCCGGACGCTCCCGCCGCGGCCGCGTGCTGGGACTCGGCGGCCGCTCCGGCACTGCAGGAAAGCACTTTAGAGACGCTGCCGCGCCCCGGCGACTCCCGGGAGCGCTCCCCCTTCTCCCCGGAGCCCCGGCTGATCCGCCTGCGCCCCGAGGCCCCCGACGGCGCCGGGCGCTCCCCCGAGGCCGCCGCGGAGCGGCAGCATCCCCGCAAGGAACCAAAGCGGCCGGAGGGGCCCGGCACGCCGGACAAACGCCGCCGCGGCCCGCAGAGGCTGGAGTGGATCTCCGGAGCCCCCGGCAGCCCCGGCCCGGCCTTCCAGGACCTCGGCCCGGCCTTCCAGGACCTGCCCCAAGCGCCAGATGTAGCAGCCGGCTCGGGTCAAACCAAAGGGCCGGAGAGCTGCCGGCGGAACGTTCCGGAGCCGCGCCCGCGCTGGGCGCCGCCCGCGCTGGACGTGCCGGCCAAGCAGTCGTGGACGGTCAACGCCGAGGACTCGGTGGAGCGGCTGCTGCCCTGCGGCTCCTACGTCTGCGGCGTGCTGCTGGACGAGCCCAAACACCAGCCCCAGCAGGAGGAGCAGGAGGAGGAGGAGGAGGAGGAGGAGGAGGAGGAGGAGGAGGACAACCCCAGCGTGTTCACCTGCATCGAGTGCAGCATCTACTTCCGCCGCAAGGAGCACCTGCTGGAGCACATGCTGCAGCACAACCGCGGCGCCGAGCGCGGCGCCGACGCCCCGGCCGGCCGGCGCCGCTTCCGCTGCGGCGAGTGCGGCTGGGCCCTGGGCGACGCGGCCTCGCTGGAGCGGCACCGCCGCCTGCACCGCGAGTCCCGCCAGAGGATCCTGCAGGAGATCCAGAAGCTGGACGAGTTCGCCGACGAGGGCCGCGAGGCGCGCCTGCAGTGCCCCAAGTGCGTCTTCGGCACCAACTCCTCCAAGACCTTCGTGCAGCACGCCAAGATGCACGTCAAGGAGAGGAAGGAGGGCGCCGCCAGGGGCTCCTCCGGCCTCTTCGGGGACGCCGGCGCCGCCGCGGCGGCGCAGGGCGCCTACAAAGCCTTCCCCGGCGAGGAGCTGCCGGCGGCCGGCAAAGCGCCGAGCTCCTGCGCCCTGTGCGGCTTCCCGGCGCCCAGCGAGCACGTCCTCAAGGAGCACCTGAGATACGCCCACTCCCACTTCTCCTGGCAGCCCGAGGTTTTCCAGGAGGATCCCAACCAGCCCGGCACCAGCCGCGACTCCTACAGCCCCGCCGAGATTTTCGCTAAAACCGAGCGGATTTTCCCGGCCCCGCCCCGGGAAAGCTCCTCCCACCTGGAGCCGGCCACGCCCGCCTTCACCTTATCTCAGCCCAGGTGCGACAAGAGCGGCCAGGGGGCCGCCAGGAGGGAGCCGCGAGGCTTCCGGCACGCCAGGAAAGCGCCGACGCGCCAGAGCCCGACCTTCTCCGGCTTCTCCTCGTCCCTGCTGAGGAAGAGAGCGGCCAGCGCCCTGCAAGGGGACAGGGACGCCGAGGAGCCGCCCCGGCGGTGGCCTGAGGGCGACGACGACGACGACGACGACGACGACGTGGAGCTGGGTGACACCACCACCACCAGCACCACCAGCAGCACCATCAGCGTCCCTCGAGCCGCGCTGGAGCTCAAGAGAACCTTCGGGCCCACGCTGAGGGCCACGGACCCGGCGGTGGCCTCGGAGGAGCAGCGGCGCCAGCTGAGGACCACGGTGCCCCTGGTGCTGCTGCGGGACGTTTCCCCGCGCGCCAAGAGGCCCAAAACCCTCAAGAAGAAGAAGAAACCCCAACAACAACCACAACCGCAACAACCGCAGCAGCAGCAGCTCCTCGCCGCGGGCGATTTCCTGCTGGAGGAACCTCTCCCGTTGGACGTGCTGCTGCTGGAGGCTCCCCTGGAGACCACCCCGCTGGAGCTGGAGGAGCTGCTGGGCTCCGAGGAGGCCACGCTGCTGAAGAACGAGGAGCGGAGGTGTCCCTACTGCCCCGACCGCTTCCACAACGGCATCGGCCTGGCCAACCACGTGCGCGGCCACCTGAACCGCGTCGGCGTCAGCTACAACGTGCGCCACTTCATCTCCGCCGAGGAGGTCAAGGCCATCGAGCAGAGGTTCTCCTTCCAGAAGAAGAAGAAAAAAGGTGGTTTGTATCGAAGGCCTGGGCTCTGGGGGTTGGTTCTTTGGGGGCGGAGGGGACGGCGGCGGAATCCCTGGATTTCGGGGGCTGGGGGGAGGGGGTTGTGCCAAATTTCTGCTTGTTTGGACCAAATTCCTGCTCCTCGGTACCAAATTCCTGATTTTTGTACCAAATTCCTGCTCCTCGGTACCAAATTCCTGATTTTTGTACCAAATTCCTGCTCCTCGGTACCAAATTACTGATTTTTGTACCAAATTCCTGCTCCTCGGTACCAAATTCCTGATTTTTGTACCAAATTCCTGCTCCTCGGTACCAAATTCCTGACGTTTTGGGGGTTTGTACCAAATTCCTGCTTTTTGGTACCTAATTCCTGATTATTTGTAGCAAATTCCTGATTTTTTTAACCGAATTCCTGATTTTTTGTACCAAATTCCTCCTCCTTGGTACCAAATTCCTGATTTTTTTGTACCAAATTCCTGCTTTTTGGGGGTTTGTACAGAATTCCTGCTTTTTTGGTATCAAATTTCTGCTCCTTGGTACCAAATTCCTGATTTTTAGGAGCTTGTGCCGAATTCCTGCTTTTAGGGACCAAAAAGGTTTTTGGGATCCTGGTGGAGCTTTTTGGGATCCTGGTGGAGTTTTTTTGGGGTTTTTCGGGATCCTGGTGGAGTTTTTTTGGGGTTTTTTAGGATCCCGGTGGAGTTTTTCGGGATGCCGGTGGAATGTTTTTGGGTGTTTCGGGATCCCGGTGGAGTTTTTTTGGGGTTTTTTAGGATCCTGGTGGATTTTTTCGGGATCCCGGTGGAGCGTTTTTGGGATTTTCGGCATCCCGGTGGAGTTTTTCGGGATCCCGGTGGAGTGTTTTTGGGATTTTCGGGATCCCGGTGGAATGTTTTTGGGTGTTTTGGGATGCCGGTGGAGTGTTTTTGGGATTTTCGGGATCCCGGTGGAGTGTTTTTGGGTGTTTCGGGATCCCGGTGGAGCGTTTTTGGGTGTTTCGGGATGCCGGCGGCCCTGGCCCCAGCGCTGACCCCTCCCCCTGCCTTCCAGTGGCCAACTTCGACCCGGGCACCTTCAGCCTGATGCGCTGCGAGTTCTGCGGGGCGGGCTTCGACACCCGGGCGGGGCTCTCGAGCCACGCCCGCGCCCACCTGCGCGACTTCGGCATCACCAACTGGGAGCTCACCGTGTCCCCCATCAACATCCTGAAGGAGCTGCTGGCCACGGCCCCGGGGCACCCCGCGCTGCTCCGGGCGCTGCTGCCGCCGCCGCCGGGACACCGGGACCCGCACCGCGACCTGGGCACGGGCCTGGGGGCGCACCTGGGGTCGCACCTGGGGTCACACCTGGGGTCACACCTGGGGTCACACCTGGGGACGCACCTGGGGTCAGCCTTCCCCCAGGGCTGGGCTGGGGACGAGCTGCTGCAGCCCCACAGGGACGGTGAGTGAGCCCCCCGAAAAATCGGGGATTTGGGGATTTGGGAATGGAGGGGTGGGGGAGGGATTCTGGGGGATTTGGGGAGATTTTTTGGGGGATTTTTGGATAAATTTGGGATTGGGGAGGTGAAGGAGGAGCCCCCCCTGGATCCGGGGTTCGGGATTTTTGGGGAGTTCGGTTTATTTTTGGATCATTTTGGGATTTGGGGGCTGAAGGAGGCGCCCCCCTGGATCCGGGGGTTGGGATTCCGGGGGATTTGCTGTTGACAACCCGGGATGTTTTCATTCCAAATCCACAAAATCCCGGACGTTTGAAACCCCCCCCCCCCAAATCCACAAAATCCAGGGTATTTCCAATCCCCGCACCCAAATTCCCCCTTTTCCCAAAAACACTCTCCCAAATCCCCCTTTCCCCCCCCCAAATTCGTCTTTTTCCCCCTCAGAATTCCCCAAATTCCCTGAAATCCCCCCAAGTTCCTCAAATCTCCCCTTTTCACCTCCAAATTCCCCCTTTTCTCCCCCAAAATCCCCACGTTTCCCCCCGAATCTCCCCCAAATTCCCAATTTTCCCCGAATCTCCCCCAAATTCCCAATTTTCCCCGAATCTCCCCCAAATTCCCAATTTTCCCCGAATCTCCCCCAAATTCCCCCTTCTGCCATCTCGGCGCTCGGCTGCTCTCCCCTGGCCGGCGGCGCCGCTCTCTCCCCGCCATCCGCTCGCTCGGCGCTCTCCCCGCCGCCCTGGCGGCCGGCCCGCGTGCGCCGTGCCCAAGATGGCGGCCTCCACCTCGGCCTCGGCCGCCGCCTCCCCGCCGCCCAAAGTCACCAAAGCGGCGGCGGCTCCGCGGCCCCGCGACCGCGACCGCGGCGGGGACGGCGACCCCGAGCCCCCGGCCGCGCCCGAGCCGGGTGAGCGCCTCTTCCCGCCCATTTTCCTTCCCGCCGCGCCCCGGGCCCACCCGCGCCGCCCCCCCCCTTCCCCTCACCCGGTATCGCCCCCTCCCCCCCCCCGCCCCTCCCGGTGTCCCCTCCCGGTTCCCGCCGCACCGGGGCCGCTCCGGGCCGGCCCGCGGCCGCCGGGGGACGGCCCCGCGGGGATCAGCCGGGCCGCGGCGGCAGCGGGGCCGCCGCCCTCCTTTGTCCCGGCCCCGCTTTGTCCCCGCCGGGACCCCCGGGATGCCCGTGCCGGGACGGCACCGGCGCCGGGCGGGGCTTCCCGGGGCTTCCCGGGGCTTCCCGGGGCTTCCCGGGGGGTTCCCGGGGGCTCCGGGCCGGGGGGGCGCGGCTCCTGCAGCCCGGCTCGGCCCGGCCCGGCCCGGCTCGGTTCTGCCGGGGCTGCCAGCCCGCGGTGTCCCCGGCCCGGTGTCCCCGGGCCGGTCCCCTCCTCTCGGTCCCCTGGGAGACTCCGGGATGGCCCCGGCTCGTCCCTGTCACTTGTGCTGTCACCTCCCGGCGTCCCGTCCCCGCAGGGAAGTGTCAGCGGCCCTGCGCCCCGGCTGCTGCCAGCGCCCTGTGGCCCCGCTGTCACCTGTCGCTGTCCCCTCCCCCTTAGGGACCTGTCCTGCCTCGGGGAGATGTCACCTCCCGCTGTCCCCTCCCCGCAGGGAGCTGCCACCGGCCCCGTGCCCCGAGGGGAGATGCCGCCACGGCTGTCCCCTCGCTGATGTCACCTCCCGCTGTCCCTCCCCGCAGGGAGCTGCCACCGGCCCCGTGCCCCGAGGGGAGATGCCGCCACGGCTGTCCCCTCGCTGATGTCACCTCCCGCTGTCCCCTCCCCTCCGGGACCTGTCACTCCGCCTGTGCCCTCCCTGCTGGCAGATGCCACCTCTGTGTGTCCCCTCCCCCGGGGACCGGGCACCTCTCCCTGTGCCTGGCCCCAAATCCCCCCTGGATCCCCCCTGGATCGTCCCAAATCCCACCTGGGTCACCCCAAATCCCACCTGGGTCACCCCAAATCCCACCTGGGTCACCCCAATTTCTCCTGGATCCCCCAAATCCCCCCTGGATCCCCCCTGGATCATCCCAAATCCCCCCTGGATCCCCCCTGGATCATCCCAAATCCCCCAAATCCCACCTGGGCCACCCCAAATCCCACCTGGGTCACCCCAATTTCTCCTGGATCCCCCAAATCCCACCTGGATCCCCCCTGAATCATCCCAAATCCCCCCTGGATCCCCCCGAATCCCCCCAAATTCCTCCTGGATCCCCCCAAATCCCCCCTGAATTCCCCCAAATCCCTCCTGGATCACCCCAAATTCCCCCAATCCCCTTTGGATCTTCCCGAATCCCCCCCTGGATCCCCCCAAATCCCCCCGAATCCCCCCGAATCCCCCCCCAAATCCCCCCCGAATCCCCCTAAATCCCCCCTGGATCATCCCAAATCCCCTTTGTATCCCCCCAAATTCCCCCAGTCTCTCCTGGATTCCCCCAAATCCCCCCCGGATCCTCCCGAATCCCCCCGAATCCCCCCCGGATCCCCCCGAATCCCCCCGGATCATCTCAAATCCCCCCGGATCCCCCCAAATCCCCCCCGGATCCCCCCGAATCCCCCCCGGATCATCTCAAATCCCCCTGGATCCCCCCGAATCCCCCCCTGGATCCCCCCGGATCCCCCCAAATCCCCCCCGGATCCCCCCGGATCCCCCCGAATGCCCCCCGGATCCCCCCAGATCCCCCCGGCTCCCCCGGCTCCCCCGAATCCCCCCGAATCCCCCCAAATCCCCCCCGAATCCCCCCGGATCATCCCAAATCCCCCCGGCTCCCCCCGGCTCCCCCGGCTCCCGCCGGGGCGCCCGCCCGCGGTCCTGAGTGCCCGCTGTCCCGGCAGTGCTGGCCCCCGAGGAGGACGATCTGGTGGCCGTGGAGGTGACGTCCGCCCCCGCCATGGCCAAGAAAGCGGCGCTGGAGCCGCCCCCCGCCGCGCCTGGGCCCCAAGGTGTCCCCGGAGCCCCCCGGCGGCCGGCCCGAGCCCCCGGACTCCAAAGGTGAGCCGGCCCCCGGCGCTTAATTAACGGGCCGCTAATGAGGGGGGGCGGTTCCTGCTCGGGGCGGGCAGGGGTCAGAGCTCCTGGAATTCCCCTTCTGTCCGTCCTCCTTCCTCTCGCCCTGGGACTCGGTTTGTCCTGGGATTTTTGCCCCACTTTTCCCTCTTTTATCCCCACTTTCCCTGTTTTCATCCCCATTTTCCCTGTTTTATCCCCACTTTTCCCTCTTTTATCCCCACTTTCCCTGTTTTCATCCCCATTTTCCCTGTTTTATCCCCACTTTTCCCTCTTTTATCCCCACTTTTCCCTCTTTTATCCCCACTTTTCCCTGTTTTATCCCCACTTTCCCCGTTTTAGCTCCACTTTCCCCTGTTTTCATCCCCATTTTCCCTGTTTTATCCCCATTTTCCCCTGTTTTATCCCCACTTTCCCGTTTTATCCCCACTTTTCCCTCTTTTATCCCCACTTTTCCCTCTTTTATCCCCATTTTCCCTGTTTTATCCCCACTTTTCCCTCTTTTATCCCCATTTTCCCTGTTTTATCCCCACTTTTCCCTCTTTTATCCCCACTTTCCCCTGTTTTATCCCCACTTTTCCCTGTTTTATCTCCATTTTCCCCGGTTTTCCCCCATTTTTTCCCTGTTTTTCCCCCATTTTTCCTGTTTTTCCCCCATTTCCCCCCATTTTTCCCTGTTTTCCCCCCATTTTTCCATGATTTCCCCATTTTCCCTGTTTTATCCCCATTTTCCCCAGTTTTCCCCCATTTTTTCCCTGTTTTTTCCCCATTTTCCCTGTTTTATCCCCATTTTTCGCTGTTTTGTCCCCATTTTCCCTGTTTTTTCCGCCCTTTTCCCTGTTTCCCCCCCATTTTTCCCTGATTTCCCCCATTTTTCCCTGTTTTCTCCCATTTGGGTGGGAATCCAGGAACGTCTCCCAAGGAATTTTCAATCCCTGTAGTTTCTCTGTGTTCTGCCATTGGATTCATCCCATTTTTTCCCATTTTTCCTTGTTTTCCCCCATTTGCATGGTAATCCAGGAACGTCTCCCGAGGAACTTTCAATCCCTGTAGTTTCTCTGTGTTCTGCCATTGGATTCATCCCATTTTTTCCCGTTTTTCCCTGTTTTCCTCCATTTGCATGGCAATCCAGGAACTGATCCCAAGGGATTTTTGACTCCCTTTCTTCTCTGTGTTGTAAAACTGAACGTTGTCTGAATTTTTTTCCCGTTTTTCCCCGTTCTCTCCCCGTTTTCCCAGCCCCCAGCCTGACCACGTGCGAGGTGTGCGGCGCCTGCTTCGAGACGCGCAAGGGGCTCTCGAGCCACGCCCGCTCCCACCTGCGCCAGCTGGGCGTGGCCGAGTCGGAGAGCTCGGGCGCTCCCATCGACCTCCTGTACGAGCTGGTGCGGCACAAACCCAAGGGCGACGGCTCGGGGCCCTCGCCGCTGGCCAAGAAACCTCCCGCCAAAGAGCCGCCGGCGCCGCGGCCGCTGCTGCCGCCGCACAAGCCCGAGGGCTCCCTCAACAAAGCCATCAAATCCCCGCCCGGCTTCTCCAAAGCCCTTCCTCCTCCTCCTCCTCCTCCTCCTCCTCCTCCTCCCGCCGCCGCCGCCGCCCCGCCGGGCTCTCCCGGCGTCAAGAAGGCGCCGCCGCCGGCTCTGCCGGCCTCGCCGGGCGCCAAAGGCGCCGAGGAGAAGGGAGCCAAGCTGGCGCTGAGCCCGCTGCCCGCCGAGCACCAGTGGGGGCCCGACGACGACGCGCCGCTCAACCTCAGTGAGTGCTGCGGCCCTCCTTGGCTTGGGGGGTTTGTTGGGTTTCTTGTTGGGTTTTTGGGGTTTTTTGGGGGTTTTCTGGGTTTTTTGTTGGGTTTTTGGGGTTTTTTGGGGTTTTTTGGGGGTTTTTTTGGCATTGTTTTGGGGTTTTCTCGCTGAGCCCGCTGCCCGCCGAGCACCAGTGGGGGCCCGACAACGACGCGCCGCTCAGCCTCAGTGAGTGCCGCGGCCCTCCTTGGCTTGGGGGGTTTGTTGGGTTTCTTGTTGGGTTTTTGGGGTTTTTTGGGGGTTTTCTGGGTTTTTTGTTGGGTTTTTGGGGTTTTTTGGGGTTTTTTGGGGGTTTTTTTGGCATTGTTTTGGGGTTTTCTCGCTGAGCCCGCTGCCCGCCGAGCACCAGTGGGGGCCCGACAACGACGCGCCGCTCAGCCTCAGTGAGTGCCGCGGCCCTCCTTGGCTTGGGGGGTTTGTTGGGTTTCTTGTTGGGTTTTTGGGGTTTTTTGGGGGTTTTCTGGGTTTCTTGTTGGGTTTTTGGGGTTTTTTGGGGTTTTGGGGGGTTTTTTTGGCATTGTTTTGGGGTTTTCTCGCTGAGCCCGCTGCCCGCCGAGCACCAGTGGGGGCCCGACGACGACGCGCCGCTCAACCTCAGCGAGTTTCTGAGTGGTTTTCTGTGTTTTTGGGGGTTTTTCTTGATGTTTTTTGGGGTTTTTCTTGACGTTTTTTGGGGTTTTCTGGGTTTTTTGGGGGTTTTCATGACTTTTTTGGGTTTTCTGGGGTTTTTTGGGGTTTTTGTTGATATTTTTTGGGTTTTTTGGGGGTTTTCTGGGGTTTTTTGGGGTTTTTGTTGAGGTTTTTTGGGGTTTTTTTTGGGGGGGGGTTTTGTTGAGGTTTTTTGGGGTTTTCTGGTTTTTTGGGGGGGTTTTCTTGACTTTTTTGAGTTTTCTGGGGATTTTTGAGTTTTCTGGGGTTTTTGGGGGTTTTTGTTGAGGTTTTTGGGGGTTTTCTGGGGTTTTTTGGGGTTTTTGTTGAGGTTTTTTGGGGTTTTTTTGGGGGGGGGTTTGTTGAGGTTTTTGGGGGTTTTCTGGGGTTTTTTGGGGTTTTTGTTGAGGTTTTTTGGGGTTTTTTTTTGGGGGGGGTTTTTGTTGAGGTTTTTTGGGGTTTTCTGGTTTTTTTGGGGGGTTTTTGTTGAGGTTTTTTGGGGTTTTCTGGTTTTTTTGGGGGCTTTGTTGAGGTTTTTTGGGGTTTTCTGGGGTTTTTTGGGGGTTTTGTTGGGGTTTGTTGGGGTTTTTTGTTGTTTTCTGGGGTTTTTTGGCGTTTTTTGGCGGTTTTGGAGTTTTTCCCGCCGAGCCCGCGTGGGCGCCTCCTGCCTCCTCCTCCTCCTCCTGGCGGACGCACAGCCTGGAGATGAACCGGAGCGTTCCCTTATCCCGTTCCCTGAAACCCCCCCGACCTCTGGCACCCTTTAACCCTTCCTGTGCCGAGTTCCGCTTTCGGCCCCGTTTAACCCCTTCTCTGCCCGTCCCCAGCCTCGGGCTCGGAGCCGTGCCGCGACATCCGCTGCGAGTTCTGCGGGGAGTTCTTCGAGAACCGCAAGGGGCTGTCGAGCCACGCCCGCTCCCACCTGCGCCAGATGGGCGTCACCGAGTGGTACGTCAACGGCTCCCCCATCGACACGCTGCGCGAGATCCTGACGCGGCGCCGCTCCGGGCCTCACCCCAAAGCCCTGGCCAAGAGCCTGCTGGCCGGCCTGGCGCCCCTGGAGCCGCGCGCCGCCGCGGAGCTGCACGTGGCCGGCCTCGGCAAGAAGGCGCCGCTCAGCCCGCCCGGCTCGGCCGCCTCGCCGCCCCCTCCCACGGCCAGGAAGGTGTTCCCGGGGCTCTCCGCTCCCTCCCTGCACAGGAAACTCAAGCAGGATCAGCTCAGGGTGGAGATCAAGCGGGAGCTGATGGCTGCTGGAGGAGGAGGAGGAGGAGGAGGAGGAGCTGGGATCCATCCCGGAGAGGCGGCGGCGCCGCCGGACCCGGCCTGGGCCGCGCACGAGGAGATGGCGCCGCTCAACCTCTGTGAGTCTGGAAATTGGGGGGATTTAGGGTTTATCCCGAGGATTTCGGGGATTTTGGGGTTTATCCCGAGGATTTCAGGGATTTTGGGGTTTATCCCGAGGATTTCAGGGATTTAGGGTTTATCCCGAGGATTTCAGGGATTTTGGGGTTTAGCCCGAGGCTTTCAGGGATTTTGGGGTTTATCCCGAGGATTTCAGGGATTTTGGGCTTTATCCCGAGGATTTCAGGGATTTTGGGGTTTATCCTGAGGATTTCAGGGATTTTGGGGTTTATCCCGAGGCTTTCAGGGATTTTGGGGTTTAGCCCGAGGATTTCGGGGATTTTGGGGTTTATCCCGAGGCTTTCAGGGATTTTGGGGTTTATCCCGAGGCTTTCAGGGATTTTGGGGTTTAGCCCGAGGATTTCGGGGATTTTGGGGTTTATCCCAAGGCTTTCAGGGATTTTGGGGTTTATCCCGAGGATTTCAGGGATTTTGGGGTTTATCCCGAGGATTTCGGGGATTTTGGGGTTTATCCCGAGGATTTCGGGGATTTTGGGGTTTATCCCGAGGATTTCAGGGATTTTGAGGTTTATCCCGAGGATTTTGGGGATTTTGGGGTTTATCCCGAGGATTTGGGTGCTCGGGGGTCCATCCCCGGCATTTTGGGACCCAAAGTCTCATCCCAGAGGTTCCCATCCCTCCCTAACCCCAGAATTTCCCTCTCCGTCCTCCCGGGCCGACCCGGCGCGTTACATCCTCCGCCTCGGGGCTCGTCCCGGGGATTTCAGCGACGCTCCGAGCTCCTCCCGCGGCTTTTGGAGACCCAAAAATCTCATCCCGGGGCCGTTCGCTGAGATCCCCAACGCCCGGATTTCCTCCCTCCTCAGCCTCGCGGGCCGACCCCGTGCGCGACATCCGCTGCGAGTTCTGCGGGGAGTTCTTCGAGAACCGCAAGGGGCTGTCGAGCCACGCCCGCTCCCACCTGCGCCAGATGGGCGTCACCGAGTGGTCGGTGAACGGCTCGCCCATCGACACGCTGCGCGAGATCCTCAGGAAGAAATCCAAGCCCTGCCTCATCAAGAAGGAGCCCGCCGCTCCCCCGGGCGCCGAGCCGGCCCCGAAGCTTTTGGGGGACGAGGGGCCCGAGGCCAAATCCCCCGGCAAAGGGCTGCCCCCCGCCCTGGCCCTGGCCCCGCTGGGCGGGCGCCCGGGGAAGCCGGGCCCGGCGCTGGCCCTGGCGCCGCTGGGAGCCAAGAACGCGCCCGGGCCCTTCCTGGCCGCCAAGAGGCCGCTGGGCGACGACAGGCTGGGGGGACACGGCGAGGCCAAGCACAAAGCCTTCGAGCTGGGCTTCAAGGCCAAGGCGCTGCACGACAAGGCCTGTGAGTGCCGGGGGGAAATTCCTGGGAATTCCTGGGAATTCTGGGGTTTTGGGATGGGTTGGGATGGGTTTGGGGGGTTTTGGGATGGTTTGGGATGGGTTTGAGGGGTTTTGGGATGGTTTGGGATGGGTTTGGGGGTTTTTGGGATGGGTTGGGGTCCCATGGCGAGGCCAAGCACAAAGCCTTCGAGCTGGGCTTCAAGGCCAAGGCGCTGCACGACAAGGCCTGTGAGTGCCGGGGGGAAATTCCTGGGAATTCTGGGGTTTTGGGATGGTTTGGGATGGGTTTGGGGATTTTTGGGATGGGTTGGGGTCCCACGGCGAGGCCAAGCACAAAGCCTTCGAGCTGGGCTTCGACACTTCCAGAACATCCCACCCCGCCCAGCCACGCCCGCGCTCACCTGCGGCGCTTTGGGCACTGTCCACACCCCGTTTTCCCGCTGTTAATTCCCGTTTTCCCCCGTTTTTCCCCGTTTTTCCCCGTTTTCGGACGGGGCCAGCAGCAGAGGCGTGCTGCGAGCTGTGCGGGCTGTACTTTGAGAACAGGAAGGCTCTGGCCAGCCACGCCCGCGCCCACCTGCGGCAGTTCGGCGTCACCGAGTGGTGCGTGAACGGTTCCCCCATCGAGACCCTGCGCGAGTGGATCCGGCACCGGCCCCACAAAGCCGGCGCCTACCGCAGCTACATCCAGGGGGGCCGGCCCTTCTCCAAGAAATTCCGGAACTCGGGAATGCCGCAGCAGCACCGGGAGCCGCGCCGGGAGCCGCCGGGGCCCTTCCCCGGTGCCGGGAACGGCCTCGGCGACGGCAAAGGGCTGGACGGCGCCGAGCGGGCGCTGGGGACGGCGCTGAGCGGCGTGGTCAAGGTGGAGGAGCAGAGGGGGAACTTCAGCAGTGAGTGGTGGGGGAATCCGGGGGGATCGGGGTGAGAAACGGGGATTTGGGGGAAAATGGGGTGGGGAGTGTGGGGAAATGGGGATTGGGGTGGGAAATGTGGGGATTGGGGTGGGGAATGTGGGGAAAAATGGGGATTGGGGTGGGGAAAACGGGGATTGGGGTGGGGAAAATGGGGATTGGGGTGGGGACTGGGGGGGAAATGGGGATTGGGGTGGGGACTGGGGGGGAAATGGGGATTGGGGTGGGGACTGGGGGGGAAATGGGGATTGGGGTGGGGAAAATGGGGATTTGGGGTGGGGAATGTGGGGAAATGTGGGGAAAAATGGGGATTGGGGTGGGGAAAATGGGGAAATCTGGGGAAAAAATGGGGTTTGGGAATGGGAAGTGTGGGGAAATGGGGTTTGGGGACGGCGCTGCCCGGGGTGGTCAAGGTGGAGGAGCAGAGGGGAAAGTTCAGCAGTGAGTGTGGGTTTGGGGGGAAAACATGGGATTGGGATTGGGAGTGGGGCTGGGAATTAGGAATGGGGATTGGGAATTGGGAATTGGGAAATGGGAATTGGGAATGGGGAATGGGGAATGGGGAATGGGGAATTGGGAATGGGGAATGGGGAATGGGGAATTGGGAATGGGGAATGGGAATGGGATTGGGAGTGGGGCTGGGAATTAGGAATGGGGATTGGGAATTGGGAATTGGGAAATGGGAATTGGGAATGGGGAATGGGAATGGGGATTGGGAATGGGGAATGGGAATGGAAATGGGAATGGGGAATGGGGAACGGGAATGGGGAATGGGAATGGGGAATGGGAATGGGATTGGGGATGGGGAACGAGAATGGGATTTGGGAATTGGGAATGGGAATGAGCCATCCGTTCCTGTGTCCGCAGAGTTCGAGCGGCGGCAGGCGCGGCCGCTGGAGCCGGGCCCGGGCGGCGCCGAGTTCCCGCGGGCGCTGCCGGAGCCGCGGCCGCCGCCGCCCCGGGTGCGGCCGGTGCCCGCGCTGGTGCCGCGCCCGCCGCAGACCTCGCTCGTCAAGTTCGTGGGCAACATCTACACGCTCAAGTGCAGGTGGGGAAAGGCTCTGGGCGCTCTCCCGGCCTTGGGGGCGCTTGGCCCGGATTCCCCGCTCTCCCATCCCCGGTTCCGGCTCTTTTCCCTCCTTTTCCCGCTCTCCCATCCCCGGTTCCGGCTCTTTTCCCTCCTTTTCCCGCTCTCCCATCCCCGGTTCCGGCTCTTTTCCCTCCTTTTCCCGCTCTCCCATCCCCGGTTCCGGCTCTTTTCCCTCCTTTTCCCGCTCTCCCATCCCCGGTTCCGGCTCTTTTCCCTCCTTTTCCCGCTCTCCCATCCCTCGTTCCGGCTCTTTTCCCTCCTTTTCCCGCTCTCCCATCCCCGGTTCCGGCTCTTTTCCCTCCTTTTCCCGCTCTCCCATCCCCGGTTCCGGCTCTTTTCCCTCCTTTTCCCGCTCTCCCATCCCCGGTTCCGGCTCTTTTCCCTCCTTTTCCCGCTCTCCCATCCCCGGTTCCGGCTCTTTTCCCTCCTTTTCCCGCTCTCCCATCCCTCGTTCCGGCTCTTTTCCCTCCTTTTCCCGCTCTCCCATCCCTGGTTCCGGCTCTTTTCCCTCCTTTTCCCGCTCTCCCATCCCCGGTTCCGGCTCTTTTCCCTCCTTTTCCCGCTCTCCCATCCCCGGTTCCGGCTCTTTTCCCTCCTTTTCCCGCTCTCCCATCCCGGGGCTTTGCTCTTTTCCCTCCTTTTCCTGCTCTTCTGTCCCGGTTCTTGCCTCTGTTCCTGCCTCAAATCCCTTTAAATCCCCCCCAAAAATCCCTTAAAAATCCCAAAAAAAATCTCCAAAAAATCCCTTAAAATCATCCAAAAAATCCTTTAAAATCTCTAAAAAAATCCCTTAAAAATCTCTAAAAAATCCCTTAAAATCCCCAAAAAAATCCCTTAGAAATCTCTAAAAAATCCCTTAAAATCGTCAAAAAATCCCTTAAAAATCCCTTAAAATCCCCCAAAAAATCCCTTAAAAATCTCAAAAAAATTGCTTAAAATCATCAAAAAATCCCTAAAAAAATCCCTTAAAAATCTCTAAAAAATCCCCAAAAAATCCCTCAAAATCATCCCAAAAAAACCCTTAAAAATCTCCCAAAAATCCCTTGAAAATCTCTAAAAAATCCCTTAAAAATCCCCAAAAAATCCCCAAAAAATCCCCCAAAACCCCCCAACCCCCCCAGCCCCCAGCAGCGCCCGCGAGGTGCCTGAGGCCCCGGCCGGGTTTTTGTTCTGCAGGTTCTGCGAGGTGCAGTTCCAGGGCCCCCTGTCCATCCAGGAGGAGTGGGTGCGGCACCTGCAGCGTCACATCCTGGACATGAATTTCTCCAAGGCCGATCCGTGCCGGAGCGAGGCGCCCCCGGAGCCGCCGGCCCTGGCTGAGGCTCCCTGAATCCCTTTTTGTATTTTCATTTTTTCCCAAAAAAAAAAAAAAAATTCCCCAAAAAAAAAGGGGGGAAAAAAAACCCCCCAAATCCCAAAAAAAGGGGGGAAAAAAAAACCCCAAAAATTCCCGCCGGATTCTCCTCGGGGGGGTTTAATTTTGGGGTTTGGGGGTTTTTTTTCCCCCCTGAGAACTGTTTTTTCCTGGGAGAGCGAGGAGCGGCCCCGGGCACTCACCGCAAGCACTACACGGAGCTGGATCCTCCCCATTCCCACCGGGAATTCCCCCCCAAAACAAAACAAAAAAAAAAGGGGCTGGAAAATCCCAAAATTCCACCTTTGTTTTTTGGGGTTTTTTTTTTTTTGGAGGGGGGAGGGGGAAAAATAATAAATAATAAAAAAAAAATTCCCTTTTTTTTATCCCAAAGAACCGTCGGCGCCGCCCGTTCCCGGCGGCGATTCATTCGGGGAGGGAATTCCCGGAATTCCCGGGCAAAACTTTGTGGATTTTGTACATTTTGAACCCTCGGGAAGTTGTAAATTCCTCATTTTTCTTCTCCCTTTTCTTTTATTTTGGTTTTTTGGTTGGTTTTTTTTTTAGTGGCCCCGTAGATGTCGGAATTCCCTCACTTCCGGGGTTGCATGTTCCCAAAATTCCCGTTTTTTCCTCCCTCCCGCTGCTGATTCCCAAAATTCCTGCGGGAATCCCCAAAATCCCGGGAGGATTCGGCTCCGTTCTTACCCCAAATTCCCTTTTTTTAAAAAAAATTCGTTTTGGTTTTTTTTTTTTTGGTCGTTCTTGGTTTTATTCCCGGTTTTTTTTTCCCTCCCCCCACCTTCATCCCGACTTTTTTAAACTCTAGATTTGTGTAGAAAACTAAAGGAGAAAAAACCAAATAAAGAAAAGATCCGTTTTTATTTGGGAATCCCGAAACTTCCGGATTTTCGGAAGGAATTTTAATGAATTAAATATTTGGTTTTTCCTGTTGTTTTTTTTTTTTTTTTCCCCCTGATTTTTTAATTTCATTTTATTTTATTTTATTTTATTTTAATTTTATTTCCACGTTTTTCGGGACGATTCCTGTACCCGGGACTGGGGGACGATGGATTAAATTCTTCTGGAAATGAATTCCCGGGAAAAAAACGGAGTCTCTGCCTGCCTGGAATGGTGGGACTGGGGGCAAATCCAGAGAAATTGGGGAAATCCAGGGAAATCTGGGGGAGATCCAGGGGAATCTGGGGGAGATCCAGGGAAATCTGGGGGAGATCCAGGGAAATCTGGGGGAGATCCAGGGGAATTTGGGGAAATCCGGAGGGATTTGGGGGGAATTTGGAGGAACTGGGGGAAATTCAAGGAAATTTGGGAAAAATCAAGGGAAATCTGGGGGGGATTTGGGATTTTGGGGATTTGGGATTTTGGGGATTTGGGATTTGGGGATTTGGGGATTTTGGGGATTTGAGGATTTTGGGAATTTGGGGATTTTGGGGATATGGGAATTTGGGGATTTGGGATTTGGGGATTTGGGGATTTTGGGGATTTGAGGATTTTGGGAATTTGGGGATTTGGGGGATTTGGGAATTTGGGGATTCGGGATCCCGAGGATGTGGGGGCTGGGGGAGGGGCCCTGGGGTGACCCCGGCCGTGTCCTCAAGTTCCCCACGTGACAAGCACGTGACACGCGCGGCACGTGACAAACACGTGACCCTAAGGGGGTGTGGCCGCAGCGCACACAGCCAATAGCAGCCGGCGCTGCTGCAGGAGGCGTGGCCAAGACCGCGCCCGTCACCCGATAGGTCCCCGTCAGGCTCAGCTGACCAATGGCGGAGCAGACCGGCGAAGGCCACGCCTCCTCATGCAGCAGACATCCCCCTCAACCAATCGCAGCGCAAGGAACGCGATGACCGACAGCTCCCGGCGGCCAATGGGAGGGGCGAACCGCGCGGCTCAATCAGCGCGGGGGAGGCGGATCGGCGCGGCCAATCAGCGCGGGCGGGGCGGGGCCCCGCGCGGCGCCGTTACCGCCCGGGAAAGGGGAGGGAGGAGGCGCCGCCATCATGAGCTACGGTGAGGGGAGGGGGGCGGCACCGGCGCCGGGGGAACCGCGGGGGAAGCGGCGGCGCCGGGACGGGCCGGGGGGCGGCCGGGAACCGCCGATCCACCCGCGCCAGGAGCGGAGACTGCGGGCGGGGCGCGAGGGGGAACGGGAGGGGCGGGAACGGCGGGGAGCGCGCAGGGAGCGCGGGGACACCGGGACACGGAGACCATGGCCCTGAGGGAACGGCGGCGACAGCGGCAGGGAGGGAGGGAGGGAGGGAGGGAGCGCGGGGACAGCGGGAGTGGGGAGGACGCGGAGATGTCCGTGAGGGGAGCGGGGGGGACACCGGCACCGGGCGTGTCCGTGAAGGATCAGAATGGTCCGTGAGGGACCGAGGGGACACCGGGACTGAGAGTGTCCGTGAGGGAGCGGGGGGACACCGGCACCGGGCGTTTCCATGAAGGATCAGAATGGTCCGTGAGGGACCGGGAGGACACCGGGACCGGGGGGATGAGGAACCGGGGGTGTCCGTGAGGGACCGAGGGGGACACCGGGACTGAGAGTGTCCGTGAGGGAGCGGCGGGGACACCGGGAGGCAGCGGGGATGTTCCTGAGGGCGGCCCGCAGCGGCACCGGCACCGGGCGTGTCCGTGAAGGATCCGGATGGTCCGTGAGGGACCGGGGGACGCCGGGCCTGGAGATGTCCGGGAGGCACCGGGGATGATCCGGGACGGGCGGGAGGGCTCGGCCCGGTCCCGCTTGGAGCGCCGGCACGGCCCCAAATCCTGGGAATTCCGGCCCCGAATCCTGGGAATTCCGGCCCCGAATGGGGATTTAGCCCGATCCAGCTCCCTTTGGGTCTCCCCATCCCGCTCTGGGCACCGGGAATTCCTCGGATTCTTGGGAATTCCAGCCCCGAGTCGGGATTTATCCCGATCCAGCTCCCTTTGGGTCTCCCCATCCCGCTCTGGGCACCGGCAATTCCCCAAATTCCGTCAAAACTCGGATTTATTCCCGGCCCAGCCCCTCTCCCTCTCCCTTTCAATCCCAGTTTTCCCTTTTTTTTTCCATGAATTCCGTTCCTTTCCCGGCTCCCGGCGGGGGCGGGGCAGCGATTCCCGAGGATATTCCCGGGAAATTTCCACCTGGAGGCGGCCAAGGAACACCCCGATGAATTAAACACCCCCAGTTAATTAACCGCGGGCTTCTGCTAATGAGGAGCCGCTAATTAGGGCCAGAATTCCTCTCCGGGAATGAGGGCAGCCAGGAATATCCAGCCCGGGATAAATAGCGGGAACGGGAGAAAATTCCCGGGTTTTTCTCCCATTTTTCCCCCCCCAAAAAAAGAATTTTTCACATTTTCCCCATTTCTTTCCCACTTTCCCCGTTCTTCCCTTTTTTCCCCACTTTCCCCCCTATTTTTCCCCTCCAAAAGAAGTATTCCCATTTTCCCGCATTTTTCCCCACATTTTCCTCCATTCTTTCCCTTTTTTTTTTCCATTTTTCTCCCATTTCACCCATTTTTCCCATTTCCCTCCATTTCCCATTTTCCCCCATTCTTTCCCAATTTTTTTCCCATTGTTCCCCATACTTTCCCACATTCTCCTCCCATTTTTTCCCACAATTTTTCCCTATTTTACCCAATTTTTCCCCCATTTTTTCCCACAATTTTTCCCAATTTTTTCCCCCAATTTTTCCCCCAATTTTCCCCATTTTTTCCTACAATTTTTTCCCAATTTCCCTCCATTTTTCTCAAATTTCCCCCATTTTTCCCAATTTTCCCCCCATTTTCCCTCCATTTTTCTCAAATTTCCCCCATTTTTCCCAATTTCCCCCATTTTTCCCAATTCCCCCCATTTTTCCCCCCAATTTCCCCCATTTTTCCCCCAATTCCCCCCCATTTTTCCCAATTTCCCCCCATTTTCCCCCATTTTTCCCCCATTTTTCCCAATTTTCCCCATTTTTTCCCAATTTCCCCCCATTTTTCCCAATTTTTCCCCCTTTCCCCCATCCTTTCCCTTTCCCCCCACTCTTTCCCCGCCGTTTCCCCCGGAACGTTTTCCGGACCGTCCCCCTCTCCTCCGGGCAGGGAATTCCCGTCCCGGAACGCGTCCCCGGAGTTCCGCCTCGGCGGCGGGCCTGGGCCGGCGGCGCCGGCAGCGGATCCGGCGGCCGCGTTCCGGCGCCGGCGGAATTCCTCGGCGAGCTGCCGAGCCTCACTGGCGCTCTGCTCTTTTCCAGGCTACGGCGAGTGGAGTTCGGGCGCCGGCCGAGGCAAGTGCGGGCCCGGAGCCGCGGGAACGCGGGAGGAGCCCGAATCCTGCGGGAGAGCCGGGAACGATCCCACATTCCATGGGAACGATCCCGAATCCTGCGGGAGAGCCGGGAACGATCCCACATTCCATGGGAGGGATCCCGAATCCTGCGGGAGATCTGGGAATGATCCCACATTCCATGGGAACGATCCCGAATCCTGCGGGAGAGCCGGGAACGATCCCACATTCCATGGGAGGGATCCCGAATCCTGCGGGAGATCTGGGAATGATCCCACATGCCATGGGAGATCCGGGAACGATCCCACATTCCATGGGAGGGATCCCGAATCCTGCAGGAAATTCGGGAAGGATCCCACATTCCATGGGAAATACGGGAATGATCCCACATTCCATGGGAGGGATCCTGAATTCTGCGGGAAATTTGGGAATGATCCCATATTCCATGGGAAATACGGGAGATCGTCCCAAATTCCATGGGAATTATCCCGAATCCTGCGGGAGATCCGGGAACGATCCCACATTCCATGGGAAATACGGGAATGATCCCAAATTCCATGGGATGGATCCTGAATTCTGCGGGAAATCCGGGAATGATCCCACATTCCATGGGATGGATCCTGAATTCTGCGGGAAATACAGGAATGATCCCAAATTCCGCGGGTTTCCCCTTTCTTTTT